>NC_084610.1:2192500-2292500 GCF_033807715.1 Cololabis saira | reverse complement strand
GAGCCACCGGGCAACAATGCAGGAGGTGTGTGACACGTTTTCATCTCCATTCACATGACTGGTTTCATTTGCTGAGTTACATCCTCCGGTTCCAGCCTCCATTGTTCCTCCCGACGCGTCGGGGCACACGACGGCGCTCCGGCGGGTCGGGACACCTCATTGTCCGTCCTCACCTCTGTGTCTTCGTGTCCTCGGGGACTGGCGGGCTGGCAGGCCGCTCAGATGTGACCCGCTCCTCGCCAGGGGAAACGCCGCTCAGCCTACGTAGCTCCAACAGGAAGTGGGGGGGTGAAGAGGATCAAACAAGTGGCTGTGACACGGCAGCTGGTGTTGGATTTACTGTCATCTGATGATCTTCAGGGTTCAGAAACATTTAAACTCAAATATAGCTTGGTGGTAGATATGCTGCTATAGGCTTATGCTGCAGGGAGGCACCGACATGATCCACTGGGCGGTGCCTCTCACCCTTCTTCTCCTCTCCTCTTCCCTTCCTCTCTTCTCCATTTCCATTTTTATTTATTATAAATATCTCATAGCTATCATTTTTGTCCATCGTTCCTGTAGTTTCTTGTGCTGGCCCCCCTTTTTTCTCTTTTGTGCATGTTTGCAGGCCGGAGCCTCGGGAGCTGCGTTCTGGCCTGCGGTCCCGGCCCCCGCCCTGGTCATCCCCTTGCTGCTTCCACCTGCCTGCGGCCCCCCCACCCCCCGGTCATCCCGCTGCTGCTTCCACCTGCCTGCTGTGCTGTTGACGTCCCCGACCCCCCAGTCTGGCCTTCGGCAGGAGGGTTCCCCCTTATGATCCAGGTCCTGGTCCAGGTTTCTTCCTCCTAAAGGGGAGTTTTTCTTGCCACTATTTGGCTTAAGGTTTTTCTCCCACTAGGGGAGTTTTTACCTGCCATTGTTTATGTAATAACTGCTCGGGGGTTTATGTTCATGTTCTGGGTCTCTGGAAAGCGTCTAGAGACAACTTTTGTTTTAGACGCTATATAAATGAAATTGAATTGAATTGGCCACCAGAGGGTCTCACGTCTGCAGCCAGCCCCTAGTGGTCGTCCGAAGAACTGCACTCCTGCAGTCGCTACAAACATGAGGTTAGCACTTTTCCTTATAAAATTACTCAATTATAATAGTTTTTTTTTCTGTAAATGTGCAACTTTATACTCATAATATACAACTGTCTTTAAATTATTACCTTTTTCTGTTAAATTGGGGGTTCATTCTTGTAATATTACCGCTTTATTCAACCTCTGTCGTAGGATCTGCAACGAGGTCTTACAGATCCCAAATAACGGCTGCTGGATCTCTGACCGTTACTGAGTCCGTCCATCGCTAATCTGGACTCTGAGCCATTTGGATCCGTGTCCAAAAGGTTTTTTTAACCTTATATTTCATGTTTATTTTAATATTAATGTGCTTTTATTGTTTGAGTGGAAGTGTGGTTGATTTTTATGTTTTGATGAGCTGCTGGACAGTTGAATTTCCTTTCGGGGATGAAGTAAGTTAGTTAGTTAGTTAGTTAGTTCGTTAGTTCGTTAGTTCGTTAGTTCGTTAGTTCGTTAGTTCGTTAGTTCGTTAGTTCGTTAGTTCGTTCGTTCGTTCGTTCGTTCGTTCGTTCGTTCGTTCGTTCGTTCGTTCGTTCGTTTTTTCGTTCTTTCTATCTATCTATCTATGTATCTATCTGTCCGTCCGTCCGTCCGTCCGTCCGTCCGTCCGTCCGTCCGTCCGTCCGTCCGTCCGTCCGTCCGTCCGTCCGTCCGTCCGTCCGTCCGTCCGTCCGTCCGTCCGTCCGTCCGTCCGTCCGTCCGTCCATCCATCCATCCATCCATCCATCCATCCATCCATCCATCCATCTATCTATCTATCTATCTATCTATCTATCTATCTATCTATCTACAGTGAAAAACCAGATCACGTTTAAAATAAGTAGAATTGTACTCTCTTAGGTCTTCACACAGAACTCAGACGCCAATTTCAGAGAAAATTCACAAATGTACATAAAGTTACAGAACTAGAAGTATAAAGTTTCACCCCCGTACGGTTTTCATGGATGTGAAATCCAACTATGGGGACAAAAAGCAGCCTGTCGTCGTGTTGACGCCGTTTCCACGGCAGCGTCAGCGGAGATCGCCAGCCCCTAGTGGTGAGCCGAGGAAATGCACGTCTGGGATCAGGTCTGTTTGGTCAGCCGAACTTTGTAAAGTTCTCTACTATATATATTCCCTGTATAGACCATTTAAATGTCCCATTTTCTCGGTGAATGATGGTTGAAAAGGTTTGGGCTCTCCGCTGAAGTCCATAAGTCCTACTTTTCAGGATCTTCTCTGGGGCCTCGCTCCTCGTCACACCCATCAGCTCTCAAACCCTGACAATCCTCATTAATTTGAGCAGTGCAGCTGGGTTTGAAACGCGAGAACCCTTCAAGACATTTCCCTAACGGTCCGCGGGGCTGGCTGACCCGGGCGGAGGCGGGACGGCCATGATGGCCCCCCAACACCACCCCCCTCCACCACCACCACCCTCCTTTCTCAGCCCAGCACTTTACAAACAGCTAAGCCTGTCACAGTCCGACATCAGGGTTCACTGGTCTGTCAACATTTACGGGCAGATAAAGACAGAGAGGGGAAAATTCCCGGCCCCGGAGAGAGCCCTTCGCTGCCTCCGCCGAGAGCGTGTTAGAGCAGCGAGCACTTATGTGTCTTATTTCAGTGACAGCAGCCAAACAGAAAACACTCATGCGGGGAGGAAGACTGTGAACCGGCCCCACGGTGGGAAGCGCCGACAAATAGGACTCCATCCCGGGCCGTCACAAGCCTCGCCGGCCGAGATGTGCGCGAGGAGAAAGACGCACGGAGAGGTTTGGGGTTTGGGCGGCGCGGCGCCGTGGAGGACGCGGCGGCTAATAAACAACGAGGGGATTTGCAGCTTGCTGCTCTTTGAAACGGTGGGGATGTGAGGGCGCAGCGCTGAGGGGGATTTTCATTTACTCCCAGCTAATGATCCACCTCCAACAACGGGAGGAAGAGAAAAAAACAATCCCAGGGTTTGCTGGGAAATTTGTTTGCTAATTGGGCCACAGATGACAAAGAGCTCTGCAAAGTTTCTCTGAAGTTTGTCAAGCAAAACACAAATATCTGCTTCAAACAGCACTTTCCTCCCCCGCCCCGCCGTCCAGGCTCAACAACTGTTCCCAGGGAACCACAGTCATTACTGATGTTCCTTTCTGATCCGATATCTAGTCAAACTCAGGCTGGTATCGGCGATACCGATTTAATACTGATACAAATACACCTAATGTGCCTGGTAAATTTAAAAAAGTTGAGTCTATTTTAGATAGTTTAAGAATACAAGACATCAGAGTCACTTATTTAGCTATTTATTTTAAAGTCAGAAGTACACACTTTGTTATTACCACTTGCTACTTTATTTTATTATATCTTGATATTTTATTTTGTACATTTTTTTGCTGCTTTTTTTGCACTTTCTTTCCCATACTGCAGTACTTTTGATTTTTCATTCCAATGTTTGATATAATGGAATTTCTCTGAGAATGCACTTTGGCTAATTTGGCTGGGACGTCCACTCCTGGAGAGACAGTCAACCCTGACCTTGTTCTACCTGTGAATAATAACCTCTCGTTGTAGATGGTTGAACTCCAAATCATTTGGAGATGGTTTTATAACGTGTTCAAGATTGATGTGCAACAACAGTTGCTTCTCTAAGACCATTAGCGATGTCTTTCCCTCTAGGCGCTGGGTTAAAACACACCTGAATGCTTCAGACCAGCAGACAAGCATGTACCTTTGTATGAATGGAAACACCGGCTTTAATCCTGGAGGAAACAGGAAGAGGAGAGTTAGGATTGACCATTTACTTTAATTTCTTCTTTGTCACGTAGATTTAGAACTAAGTTAAATCTTGTTGTTGGTTTCATTTTCATTTCATTTTTTTCATTTTATTCTTTATTTCATTCAAAAAAAATAAAAATAAAAAATAAAATAAAACAATTCAATACAAATACAAATACAAATGTTCCTAAATTGTGAATGAAAAGGGAGCAGAAAGAAGAAGAATCTTATCTAATCTGCCCCTTTTTCCAAGAAATAAATTCACAAATAACATAAATTAAAAATCAAAAAAAAAAACTAAGTAAATAAAAAACTAAAATTAAATAAAATTAGTGCCGTCTATGGGTATGTCAAAACTTAACTAACATATTTCATTACATTTCCTTAACATACAGGCTTTAATTGTTCTTTTGAATGTAATGTTTGATTTGGATTCTTTGTTTTCTTTATTCAGATTGTTCCATAAACTGATTCCTTTCACAGAAACACAACGTTCCATCAATTTAATCCTGAATCTGGGTTTTTTAAATCTCTGTTCCTTTTAAGTTATACTTGCTTTCTCTTTTTTCAAATCTTTTCTGAATGTTGATTGGTAAAGTTTTCTTATGAGCTTTAAACATAATTTGCAGAATACTATAATCTACTAATTCATGAAATTTCAACAACTTTAACTGAAGGAATAATGGATTTGTTGGATCTCTATATCGTTTTCTACTGATTATTCTAAAGGCTCTTTTTTGCAAAATGAAAATTGATTGAATATAAATGTTTTACAGGCATTTCCCCAAACTTCAACACAGTAGGGCAGATATGGAACAATCAGAGCGTTATATAAAATGTACAATGCTTTTTTGTCAAATGAATCCTTTACTTTGTGTAACAGAGCAATTGTTTTTGATATTTTTATCTTTGTATAATGTATATGTGTTTCCAATTCACATATACCCCTTTCATTTGGCTCTCACTAAATTTGAGTCAGATTATTTCCCATCCGGTGACGTAAGAGCGAAATATTGCTTTCTGTTTTAATTCACCAAGATAAGAATAAAACGATGTACGGATCATTAACAGAACCTGTGCTACATTTATAAAACAACAACAAACAGACTTTGCATATTTCAAACCCTCTTCCTTGTTAGTGCTGGTGAAGGAGGAGGAGGAACGGCCTTAGAACACGTCACCTCTGGATCAGTGGCTGTTAATGAGGATTTAGCTCAGATCGTTTCCTAAATGTCATGTGTTGTCACTGTGAACTCCTCACACTCTTACAGTGCACAGAAGCGGCATGTGAGGTGCAGGTCACATGATCGCACTCGTCTCCTCCATCATCTTCTGGTTCCCACATACGTGTCACCTGTCGGAGCGATTACGCTCGTCCGGGGGCCCGGCGATCCGTCCTGACTGCCAAAGACAAAAAGACATCAGTCATCGGCGGCCGGCCGCGGTGTCACGGTCGCTGCGATGCCGGCGAGCTGACGTGAGTGAGGCCGGTTCTCCAGCCTGCAGCCACGAGGAGACAAAGAGCATCAAACATCAGGACGGTGGACGAGTGCTGAAGACACAAGCCGGGACTTTGGACAACTCGTCAACAACGCAGCACCAAACAACGCACCGCCGTGAACGGATGAAGGAACCGGTCCGGGCCTGATGGAGAGCAGCAACTGGTTCCTTTAAAATCCTGGCTGACGTCGTTCCCCCCTGGCGTTGCATTAACCGCCACCACAGACTGAGCAACAGCTCGCTCAGACCTGGGGGCCGGATTCACCAATATGTTCTTAAGAACCATCTTAAGAAATGTCTTAAGATCTAAAATTAAGAAGTTCATAAGAAAGTTCTTAAAGGGAAAGTTCGTTTTTTACAACCTGGACCTTATTTCTGGCATTTTTTATGGTCGTATACTCACCCAGGCAAGTTTGGTGTCATTTGGAGTCCTTCAGAAGATATTAGGGTTTTTTTTTTGCGAGCCGCTTCTCCATATAACGGTAGTGAACGGGGCACAGCGGGACACAGACGATGCAGCGTCTAAATAACACATTATTGCCGCGAAACTCGTTCATTTATTTTATAAATCACTAGATCTGCTTCCAGGACCTGTTGTCTACATCCGGGGCTGTGTGTGTAACAAATAAATCAGTTTGTAAACAAGACCTCTGAACTCATGACGTCATCTCTGTGCGCGCATCCCGGACAGGTTCAGCTAGACTTTGCTAACGTATACTCTGCATCAAAACGGTAAGGACGTCCATCATATTCAAAGTCGTCGTCCACAACCTCAGAATTTGACAAATATTCAGACATGTTTCAAATAACTATCAGTAAACTAACAGTAGTGAACTCCAGCTGTACACAGAGCTGTGTCTGCGATGCGCGCACAGAGATGACGTCATGAGTTCAGAGGTCTTGTTTACAAACTGATTTATTTGTTACACACACAGCCCTGGATGTAGACAACAGGTCCTGGAAGCAGATCTAGTGATTCATAAAAGAAATGAACGAGTTTAGCAGCAATCATGTGTTATTTAGACGCTGCATCGTCTGTGTCCCGCGGTGCCCCGTTCACTACTGTTATATGGAGAAGAGGCTCGCAAAAAACTCCTAATATCTTCCGAAGGACTTCAAATGACACCAAACTTGCCTGGGTGAGTATACGACCATAAAAAATGCCAGAAATAAGGTCCAGGTTGTAAAAAACCGAACTTTCCCTTTAAGTGCAATTCCTCAATATTTTCTTAAGAACTGTCTTAAGAACTGTCATTTCTTACGAATTTCTTATTTTTCCTACTTAAGAACTTCTTAAAATATGGCTGTATCCGAAATGGCATACTAAGTACTACATGCTACATACTGCATCAGTATGTACTGTATACTGCATACTACATGCTACATACTGCATCAGTATGTACTGTATACTGCATACTACATGCTACATACTGCATCAGTATGTACTGTATACTGCATACTGCATACTACATACTGCATCAGTATGTACTGTATACTGCATACTAAATGAAGGATTCAGTAGCCGCTCCAGCAGAACGTTCACACAGCAGTAGCAGCCAAGTATCCCAGAATTATATTGTATTATTATTATTGTTATTATTAATATTATTATTATTATTATTATTATTATTATTACTATTATTATTATTATTATTCATTTCATTATATTCAGTCGATGCACCTGAAGCGAGACTTCACTACACCGATGGAGGTAGACGATGGAAAGTGACCAGACAGCAGGCTGATATATTTTTTGTTGACCGTCACAAGTACTCATCGTTTGTTATTTTATTTTTGCATTATAATAATTGATTGCTGCCTTTTAATCTTTTTATTACGAATTCCGAACTAATTAAACAGTTTCTTTTCCCTTTTTTGAGTTTTGCATCAGCAAGCGGCCTCAGCGGCTTATATACATATATACATATACTTTAAATATGTTTATTTCTGCTGTAAAATTGGTTCAGTTAAATCATAAAAACCAACAAATCTGTGGATGATTAGCAGAATGATGCGGCCGAATGGAGCTGCAGGGTTTCAGACCTAAAGATGCTCCCAGCTAGGGTTGCCAACTCCCTGAAAAATAAATGAGGGACACCTCATCAGCAGGGCCGGCCAACCCAATTGCCTTCACCTTTCCTGGCGTGGTGAATTTTTTTAGCCCCTTTTTTGTGAGTGAAACGATTTTTTAACTATTTGACTCGAACCTGAATTGAATTAGATGCATATTTTTGAATGCCATGAACACATGGAAAACAAATTATTATCCAGCAATTCACTTTAATACAAAATAACAAAATGAACTGAATAAAATAAGTATCTTTCTTAAACAGAAATCTGTCCTGCTTAACTTAAAATTGTATAAATTAATATAAAACAATAGAAAAAAAGCAGAATATCAATTCTGTAATAGTGCACATTTTTAGTGCAATAACAAAAGTGCAAACAGAAAGTGTGTAGAAAACTTGTAAACATATTTGTGCCTCAAAGGCCATGTCTGTAGCTACAGTTGGAGTAAAACAGAAAAAAATAACTTATGAACTCAACAGCTCAATGCCATTTTCCATTGGAATTTTATGACTATTTTTTGACTCTCACAGTAATACGGGACAAAGTGCGTCCCTTTTCAGCTCCATACAGGACGATTCCGTTTTCAAGGGACGGTTGGCAACACTACTCACAGCTATCACCGAGGCTGCAGGCGGGCCGCCCCGCGGGCCGGACCGTCCCCGCAGGATTTAGGGCAGGACCCGTGCGGGGCCGGGCGGGCGCTGGGCTGGGCTCTGCTGGAATGTGATGGAGGATGCAGGTTGGGTTTCAGGAGCAGGTGTCTGTTGTCGTCTCCCTCATGTTTCTCACACTGTTTCACCACCTGTTCTCATCTCTGCTCTTTCCCAGGTTTCTCTCTCTCTGTAAAGATCCCACAAGGCTGTGAAAACATTCATCTCTGGTGAAAGAGCCTCGTTTCATTTGTCCTGCTTCATCTCACAGGGCGATGTAGTTAAACGATAAATATAAAGCACATTAACATTTAAAGGGGACCTATTATGGCATTTAATGTATATTTTAAACAGGCCTTGAATGTCTTAAAAACAATCAAAAGCTTGTTTTTTCTACATAAATTAGAAATTCAACCTCTGGGCCATGTCTTTATCTTCATCGCTTCTAACCTCCTTCTCTATGAGGGATTCTGAGTGGGCGGGGCTATGATAATGAGGCTCTGTGCTGATTGGCTGCCTGAATGACGTGTAGGAGGAGCGTCAGCGACAAAATAAATTCCATAAAGCCTGATTTACGGTTCTGCGTTAAACCATAAATCAGCCTTTAGTTCCCTGAAGAGGGAACGGGTCACCTCGTCTTCACACTAACAGTTCTTTACTCCGATTCCTCATCATTTCATTTCTTATGTTACAAGACAAATGAATCATGTTAACTGTAAATAAATCACAACACTGAATTTTCACAAACGGCAACTTTATTGTTAAAAAAATAGAATAACATAAGTTGTATATAAATAACATGTATGCACTACTGCTGGCTCAAGGAAGGACCGTGCGTCTTCTGAATGTGTCGTTGAAGCTTCAGGTGCTTGGAAGATCTGAAACCATAAACAGAAATAAATGTATTACGGTACTAATAGAGCTCCGTAACACCGGAGCTAAGCTAAATACTTAGCCCATGCAAAGATCATACTTGTAGACAAATATAAATAACATAAAAAAATAACGTCACTTACCGCTGACTCGTCAGCAGTTGCCGGGTCCGTACTGTTGGTACTGATCCTTTTATGAGGGTAAATGTCGATGAAAAAACCTAATTTCTACTGTTTCTCGCTGTTCAAACAGGAGACCGAGGGCGTGGTTTGCATTTTGGTTACGTAACGAAAATGCACAAATCTAAATGGCTCGCAAAAGTCACATGACACTGGACGGCTCATACCTTTATAAAATGCTGCTACTCCTGATCAATACTTGCACTGTCAATGTCCAAATACACCCTAAAGAATGTTTCTTTTTTTACAAAAATTGCCTTTTGCACTACCATCTTAGTACTAGTAAATGTTGTATTTATGCAAACTTTTTAGGAAATGTCTTGTCTATCTGTTGTGCCTGCGCACTTTATATGTTTCACCGAGGGAAGTGGGAAACGTCCTCTCGATTCCTTGTATGTCTTGACATGTGAAGAATTGACAATAAAGCTACTTTGACTTTGACTCATCCGGGAGAATTTGCAGAATTTGGTTGCTTTCCTCCTTCTCTGAGTTGGCAGGCTGAGGGGAGACCACTTTATATATGTTAAAGCAAGAAAAAACCTGTTTTTCATAATAGGTCCCCTTTAAAAAAGATCTAAAAATGGTGAGTCCACTGAACGATTGAGGCTTTGACTTTCATTCATGTAATTTGATCAGTGGGTTGCACATCAGTCGTAACGGCATCCTAAATCAACAAAAAAGACGCAGTGTGGCTTTAAATACTTTGAATATACATTTCAAACACCTCGTGAACATCTTGTACTGCTCTGGAAACGTAAGGTGGTAGAAGGAGGTGAAACCAGGAAAGAAAAGGCAAGCAAGGAGGAATGTGACACAGTTTTCCATGTTGGGGGCGTAGAGTTCCACCCCCCCCCGAAGAGAGGGCTGTGCACCGCTGCCTCCTCCTCCCGCCCGCGTTTGTCTTTAAAAAGCGCCGGCTCCTGCTTGAATGCCCTCCGTGTCCATGGCCAGTGCCCTAATCCGAGGCCTGCTCTCCCTCCAAGCAGCGACTTCGCCTAATCCCTCTCATTTAGGCAGCTGCACTGCCGGGAACTGTGAGGTGTGAAGAGGAAGAGGAGGTGGAGGGGGAGAAAAAGTTATAACCCTGTGACAGACACTTTCAGCTGTTGTGGCGGCGCTTCCCCGGTTCTCCCTGTCAGCCCGGTATTTTAATGTGGCGGTGAATAATGCATGGGGCGCGGCGGGCGTGGAAGGCAGAGGGTGAGGTTTGCATGGCTGGGATGATGGAGGGATGGGGGGGGGGGACCGTCTGGTATCTTTGTGTGGAACAAGCCAAAAACAAGCTTTGAATGTTAACAGTCAAGATGTTGTGATTTGTGAGACTCACCGCGACACACTAAGGCCCTGTCCCAATCCCCCCACTTCCCCTACTTTTCATCCCTACCCCTACATTTTGTGCGTTCCCGTGAGGGTAGTGGTGTCCCAATTCCTCTTTTCACCTAGGGGGAGTGGGGAAAACTAGTGTAGTGGCTATAAATCTGTCCCTACGGATCGAGGGTTTTCCGATGCTCACTAGCTGAACTAGGGTCAGAAAAATTTCCCAGAATGCTTTTCGTCGTCATTTGCGGACTGAATAAAAAAAAAACATGGCGAACATTTCTTATTTTTCTGTGAATAAAAACAATATTTTGAGTTAGTTTCTGCATAAAAATGCGTTTTGATTACATTTCTAGCGAGAAATATATATTTTACCTTCATAATATTCACTCAGTGAATGTACATAATCACTCGTTTGCCCGTTGTTGCGAAGTCTTTTTCAAACCTTGCCAGAATAAAGGCTGATTTATGGTTCCGCGTTACACAAACGCAGAGCCTACGGCGTAGGTTACGCGGCGACGCGCGCTGTAAGCCGTACCCTACGCCGTACCCTACGCCGTACCCTACGCCGTACCCTACACTGTACCCTACACCATACCCTATACCGTACCCTATACCGTACCCTACGCCGTAGGCTCTGCGTCGATTTAGCGCGGAAACATAAATCAGCTCCGGAGCCGGCAGACAGAAATCCCGAAATTTTCGGAGCAAATTTCTTAACAGGCGTAGCTACAACTGTTAGATTTCATCTATTAAACCAACATTTATCTTCCTAAATGATTTATTTCAGCCAGCGGTAATTCTCCACAGAGCTGCAGGTTTCTCCCCGGGACGACGGCGCAGGTTGACCTGGCGATCACGTCTGTACTCCGACTGCTGCTGCTCCGAGCCGGCGGCTCTTATCATCAGATCAAATTTCTTCACAGGCGTTATTTGGATAAACTGAGCCCAGGTTGGGGATCTTAACGGTTACTTTTACGCCTGAAAAAATATTAAAACTTAATAAAGTGGCATATTAACAGCGCTACAGCTGAAATTAAAACAGCTTTTGGCTCTCAGCTTCCTGATTTTAGTGGTGGTGCTGAAAGTAGGAGTAGTGGGAGTATTGGGACAGACCTGGGAAGATTTCAAGTGCCCTAAAATCTGTGGCTTCTTTTTTTAGGGCTAGTGGTAGAAAGTAGGGGGTGTATTGGGATTGGCCCTTAGACGTCTTAAAAACACGCAGCTGGAAATCTCCCGCTTTCATTAAACATGCAAAAGCCAGTCTTTGAATCGCACCCTCGTCCCATTTGACAGAAATGAAGCAGAAAAGATAATTGATATGGGCAATACTAAGTACCTTCTTGCTGCTCTCAAATGTTTTAAGAGGGACAATCGTAGCTAGGTGTTGCTAATGGACTATAAAACACGTTCAGGATGTTTTCTAGTCTGGAGCACTCAGGCGGGTGTTCACACTTTGCCAAAAAGAAAAGACATAACGGTCTGAGACAAACAGTAGTTTTGGTACTGAAAAAGGTTGTTTCGTTGTTTTTAAAAACAAATCAGACTTTAACGTTTCGCTGCGTAGACGATTATTCTCAAGTGGAAAACATCAGGACTGGTGCCAATCGTCCCAGGAGTGGACGTCCCAGCAGGTTTACCCCGAGTTGAGATCACGCTACATCCGTCTCAGAGGCCACAGGCCTATGGGCTCAAATTAAAGCCATAAATATTTTGTATCTGTAAATAAACTTTGTACTTGTAGAAATATTTTGTGCATGTGCAAAAAATATCTGTACTTGTAGAAATATTTTGTACATCTGCAAAAAATATCTGTACTTGTAGAAATATTTTGTGCATGTGCAAAAAATATTTGTACTTGTAGAAATATTTTACATACATTACATGCACGTTACGGTTCAGGCCGTATTAACTGTCGAAGGAATGGCATAAATTGCTCCAAAATTACGCGATTAATTCAGAATGTTCAAAATGGCCGACTTCCTGTTCGGTTTCGGCCATGACCCCAAGAGACTTTTCTTTAAGTTGTGACATGATGCAGGTGTGTACAGATTTTCGTGCATGTACGTCAAACCGTATTGTGGGGCTTGAGGCACAAAGTTTTCTATGGGGCGCTGTTGAGCCATTTTGCCACGCCCATTAATGCAAACAATTAAATATCACATTATTCGCCAGGCCTGGCTTGGTGCAAAATTTGGTGACTTTTTGGGCACGTTTAGGGGGAAAAAAGGCCCTCCTTTCGTCAGAAGAAAGAAAGAATAACGACGAAGAATAATAATAACAATTCCTACAGATACAATAGGGATTTCGCACTGTAAGTGCTCGGGCCCTAAAAAAGGAAAAAGAAGAAAAAAGGAAGAGAAAAAAAGAAGAAAAAAAGGAAAAAAAGGTTAAACATTTTTGAAAAAGCTCCAGGAGCCACTAGGGCGGCGCTAAAGAGCCGCATGCGGCTCTAGAGCCGCGGGTTGCCGACCCCTGGGCTAGACGAAGCTGAGGTCAAACTGAGGTCAAACAAGATCAAACTGTAACTCATGAGGTGCATAAAGACGGCTCTCAAGTCTCTCACATTTCAACAAGTTCACACGCTCACACAGCATTTCACACGGCTGATCAACTTCACCAACAGCAGCTCACAACCGAGTCACGAGCTGCGGTTGCTGAGCGATCATCGGTACCTAGCGGCCAATCAGAAGAAGAGATTTCTCAGCCATTTTCAGCTTCAGGCGTTGAAGGAATGCGTAGTGGAGGTAAGCTAGGTTACGACATCACGCATAAACACACAGGGACAGAAAAGCCACTGGTGTTCAAGGGCCCACGGAGGATTCTACCAAAGCCAAGATTCGTTGGAGTCTGTTGGGCCTCGTTTCTTTTAATGAATTTTGAATATTGTACTCACTCCGACTGAAGTGAATTATAATTTAGATTGAGCTGATTGAAACTTTGTTAACTTTGACTGTTTTCTAAGCGAGATCATTTGAGATGACTTTTTTGCGAACTGTTGCTTTACAGTTACAATCACCTGAAACCAGGTCACATGGATGGATGCCATCAGAATGAATGTTGGGTAATGTTAGGTGAGCTAAGCTACAATGGACATCTGGTGGTAACTGGACCCTCTTTGACGCTTGTTTCTGGGTAAACCGGAGCTGGGCGGAGTCAAGATGACCTTCTCCAAACATGAGCTTCCTCTCCAGAGCGACTGCTGACAACCAGCCGTCTTGTGGCCCGGGACTCTGTTAGGTGTTTTTTACAAAAAAACGGGTATTTACAAAAACGGATATTTCCCCCTCTACGTTTTGAAAAATACCCTTGTTTACACGAACCTGCATAAATATGCTGTTAAGGTGCTATGAGCATCCAAACCTGCAGGGGGCAGTGTAACGAGAAGCATAAAGTCATGCTAGCCAATCGGAATCCTGGAAAAAAACGTCAACAAATGACACGTGAGAAGTCTGAATAATATGGTTCCGCGTTAAATCGACGGCGTAGCCTACGTACGGTGCACGTCGCCGCGTAGCCTACGCCGTAGGCTCTGCGTTGGTGTAACGCGGAACCATAAATCAGCCTTGACTGCCAGTTACTTCAAAGACGGAACGAGAGTCTTTCGTTTGGAGTGACAGAGAAGTAGAATTACTTTTAAGTGTGACTTTAGAATATAAAACAGGTAAAATACAAGAAAATATTGACGGTGGCCAAACAAATTGTAACCACAGGTCGCACACATGACGCTGGTGACGTTTCTGTTGCATAATGTGACGTTCTGAAGCCTAAATGTCCGTTTCCCTCCGTTTACAAGCAAACGTGAAGACGGAGTTTTTGCAAATCTCCACTTTGGCCGGAGTTTTCAGAAATGATCGTTTTTGGTGACTTTGAGCTTCGTTTTCGTGTAAACGAACGGCCAAAACGCATGAAAACGCCACCGTTTTTGCTACGTGGAAATGGGGCCTTAGTCCCCCGTCCAGCTACCTGCCCGGGACTCTGTCAGTCCCGAGATGAGGCACATCTGAAGCACGGACGCAGTCCAGCAGTTGATGTCGGACGAAGGTAACGTTGCTCCTCAGAGCTGTGCAGTATTACATCTCTGTTTGAGTCTCCATGGTTACGGTAAACAACCACAGATGAAACCCTCCACATTCTTAGAGCGGGTTAGACACTTCTGCGCTGACTCACTGCTGTTTTCTTTACGCCCAACACTTTCCACCGGCTCGTTCCAGCTCCAGCTCTCCTGTAAAAATAATCCGGCGACAGCGAAATATGAACAGTATGTCATCTAAGAAAAACATTTCCCCGTCCGAGGAACAATGGATGGAGCCGAAAAACAAAAGTGCCGAGGAGTGACGAGCACCTCGCGGCACCTCGCCGCCTGTTTGGCTTCAAGATCTTTTCCACAGCCGAGGCGCTGAGGCCTGAAGACGTGTTGATGTCCTGAGGTGCTTCCTGTCAGCGCCGGTGAGCGGGCCTTTGTTTGAGCAGACGGAAAGACACCAGGAGCGTCTCACCGGGGGACGGGTCTGTCCAGATCCTGGCTGCCAGAGTACACACGGCCTCCCCGGCGTTCCAACGCTGCTCCGGTGAAGGATACGAGGCGGGGGGGGTATGGAGTAAGATAACTTCCAAAAAGATGTGTCCATGTTATAACTATTCATATTCGTAATGATAAACATTTGTATGTAAATAAAAAAGTTGTACCCAAAATTCAGCTGTCACACACATGAGTCTGATAAATTATTAGGGTTAGGTAGGGGTGTAACAATATATCGTGCCACGAAATTTCGCGATACAAAAACGTCACGAAACGTGTCGTGGAGGTGACAAAGTGTATCGCGATATTATGTTATTAATATTAATCTATTGTGTTGACTAGAAACGCGCATCTGACCACGCGTGCCGACCGCGGCTCGACCCGCGGACCAAAATCTTACTACACTCAGAAGAAACTAGTTCCGTTTTGCGGTCCTGATCACGGACTTTTAGGGTTTTGAGCTCTGAACCTTTACTTATGTAAGTCTGGTGTAGAGTTAAGCCTTACCTTATTAAATTAAACCTTTTTCGGGTCGGGGAAAACTTCTTCAGAGTTCGAGAGTACTTTAATGTCCCTCAACAGTGTAGGATTTTAGAACATCAACACAGCACCTAGTGCCGTACTGTGGCGTATCACTCCGCCCAATCTAAAACAGACTAATCACTACAGATAAACTGACTAGTGTCATTATAGTCCCTGATTTACATCAGAATATAAAGAATATATTTATAAAATAATGAACCCTGAATTACCAAAATAACCTTCTTAACAAAAATAAATCTCCTCTTACACTTATAAGGTGAGCATGAATCAATCTTTTTTATTACAGTATGTAAAATTGTATGTATTTATTTACTTTATTTTAGTTTAGTATTTCTGGAAAAGAAAAAAGTCAAATCATACATGAGAGAAACTATTCAGTTTGTGGCAAAATATTTGTACTTGTATGAATCTGAAGATCATAATGCAAACCTGACATTTACTTTTAGTTCAGTTTGTGGAAAATGGTTGGCCTGGCTTTCTCTTTAAAACTTAAACAGTTATAAAGCATTAGAAACTGTAACAATAGGGCAAATGCACAGTATTGTTTTGTATTTTGTGTCTTTCAAATACATTTTTTTTCCCAGTCATATGTTCCTCATTCAAGGTTGTTAAAAAATACTGCTATAATATCGTATCGTATCGTTATCGTGACCTCAATATCGTGTATCGTACCGTATCGTGAGATTAGTGTATCGTTACACCCCTAGGGTTAGGATTGTTTTTATGTGAGTATGAATCTAAAAGCTGTGAGTGCAAAGTCTTGTGAATACAACTCTAATTTCTACGACTACGAGTCTTCACCGTGAACACGAATTCAAGTTTATGGGTACGAGTAGAAAAACGGTTGTAATGACGTCACAGGCAGAAACAGCATAGACATATAAACGTAGATGCCCTATCGAGTGCTGAGCCAACTGCCACATCCAATATGGCGTCAACGTCGCCGCCATATTGGATGTTCAAGACTGCGCTGTAAACTAATACAAGTAAATGGACTTATTTTCATAAAACGCCTTTCTACAAAGAAATGTACGTTTTACGTCTCATTTATTCATTCACACACGCACTAATATACTTGGGAAACAGTTAGGCACCAAATATAATATATTTAATTTTCTCAGATGGCAAAAATAAGAACTTTATTGATCCCACATAGGGATTCTTTTTTTCTTCTCTTTTTTCATGTTCTTTCCCTCTTTTTTTCCTCTTTTTTATCTTTTTTCCTCTTCTTTTTTCCTCTTTTTTCATCTTTTTCCTCTTTCTTTCTCTTTTTTTCCCATCTTTTTTTCCTCCTTTTTGCTTATTTTCATAAAGCGCCTTTCTACAAAGAAATGTACGTTTTACGTCTCATTTATTCATTCACACACGCACTAATATACTTAGGAAACAGTTAGGCACCAAATATAATATATTTAATTTTCTCAGATGGTAAAAATAAGAACTTTATTGATCCCACATAGGAGTAATTCATGTTATATCAGCTATAGAGAACAAGGTAGTGCCGAAAAACAATATATATCCCCCTCACAAAAATAAGAAAAATAGAGAAACATATTTTCTCATGGGCAGCACGGTGGCTTAGTGGTCAGCACTGTTGCCTCACAGCAAGAAGGTCCCTGGTTCGACTCCCTGGCCCAGCAGGGTCTTTCTGTGTGGAGTTTGCATGTTCTCCCTGTGCTTGCGTGGGTTCTCTCCGGTTACTCCAGTTTCCTCCCACAGTCCAAAAACATGCATATTAGGTTAAATGGTGATTCTAAATTGCCCTGTGATGGACTGGTGACCTGTCCAGGGTGTAACCCCTGCCTCTCACCTGAAATGAGCTGGGATAGGCTCCAGCAGACCCCCGTGACCCTGCAAAGGATAAAGCAGGTATAGATAATGGATGGATGTTTTCTCATCGGGAGAAATAGGGGGGGGGGCGGATCAGCACCGGAGGCTGCAGCAGATCTGCCCGTTATCGGCGGCGTGGGAACGCACGTTCTAATTGTTTGTTCAATTATTTTTCTTGGACGCCGCACCTGCACTTCACCAAGTGAGCTCCCGAGGCCGGAGCGCAATTAAAGCGCTCACGGCGGCGCTGACACCAACGCGGCGAGGGGGGGCGGATAAATACCTTTTTAGCACTCAAGGTAACGAGCGAGGGGTGACAGCGAGAAGGCTCGCAGGGAGCAATTTCCTATTTATTTGCCTTCTGATTCGGCCTCTCTCTTGACAGGGTTCAAGGGCTTATTACCGGATCTGTCCGGCGCTCTAATCACGGCCCATTACGGCCGCTCACCGGCCTGGAAGTGCCAGATGTTGCCGAGGACGACGCTCCCGTGAAACGCTTGAAATTTCACGGGGAGGCTGCTCGGATGCCTCTGCAGAGGCTGGGAATCATGTTTGCCTGACCTCTGCCGAGCAGTTTTTAACGTCTGTTTGTTGTAAATGAGGCACAGAGGCGTGAAGGCGCTTCGTGAACGCTGGAGGAAAAGTCAACAAGAAGATATCCACTTCACCAGTCGTCACCCAAATAAATCCCCAGCTGCCGTGTTTATCAACCGATACAGAACCCCAGTAGTGTAGCTGAGGTTTAGTCTGATCACACCCTGAACATGTGCTGGACAATAAGACCAAGCGTCTCCACCTTGGTCTCATCTGTCCCCACGTCCTCAGTCATGCTTGTCTCCTGGCAACCCTCCCAAACAAACTTTACCTGTGCAGTCTTTTCCTAGTCGTGTTGTCATGACCTTTCACATTGAACGTGCCCCGTGAGGACTGTATGGGCTCAAATTAAAGCCATCAATATTTTGTATGTGTAAATAAACTTTGTACTTGTAGAAATATTTTGTGCATGTGCAAAAGAAATTTGTACTTGTAGAAATATTTTGTGCATGTGCAAAAAAAATTCGCACTTGTAGAAATATTTTGTGCATGTGCAAAACATATTTGTATTTGTAGAAATATTTTGTGCATGTGCAAAAAATATTTGTACTTGTAGAAATATTTTGTTATTTTACATGTCTCAAATCTTTGCTTCTGTGAGGGTCTCTAGAAAAGAAAATTGAGATTAAGGGTGATGGCCAAATGCAGATAATACTGGGGTCCTTGAAATGCCAGTTTGAGATCTAAATATGTTATATCATTATTAAATGCACTGTATTTTTTATTTGTTGCATTGATTGACTGAATGTGCCTATATTTTCAACACTGTGCCTAGTTTTATGTTTTACACTATGCAATACGTTTTACACTGTACAATATGTTTTTATACAGAACTTTGTATTTTTTTCTTTATCCTTTTGAAGAAAAAAAAAGTCTTTGACAGATCACCTGTTTTGGCGTATTTGTTACAAGGTGGTGGTGGTGTGTGAGGAGGTGTGTGTGAGGAGGTATATGTGAGGGGGTGTGTGTGAGGAGGTATATGTGAGGGGGTGTGTGTGAGGGGGTATATGTGAGGGGGTGTGTGTGAGGGGGTATATGTGAGGGGGTGTGTGTGAGGAGGTATATGTGAGGGGGTGTGTGTGAGGGGGTATATGTGAGGGGGTGTGTGTGAGGAGGTATATGTGAGGGGGTGTGTGTGAGGAGGTATATGTGAGGGGGTGTGTGTGAGGGGGTATATGTGAGGGGGTGTGTGTGAGGGGGTATATGTGAGGGGGTGTGTGTGAGGAGGTATATGTGAGGGGGTATATGTGAGGGGGTGTGTGTGAGGGGGTATATGTGAGGGGGTATATGTGAGGGGGTGTGTGTGAGGGGGTGTGTGTGAGGAGGTATATGTGAGGGGGTATATGTGAGGGGGTGTGTGTGAGGAGGTATATGTGAGGGGGTATATGTGAGGGGGTGTGTGTGAGGGGGTATATGTGAGGGGGTGTGTGTGAGGGGGTGTGTGTGAGGAGGTATATGTGAGGGGGTATATGTGAGGGGGTGTGTGTGAGGGGGTATATGTGAGGGGGTATATGTGAGGGGGTGTGTGTGAGGGGGTGTGTGTGAGGAGGTATATGTGAGGGGGTATATGTGAGGGGGTGTGTGTGAGGGGGTGTGTGTGAGGGTGTGTGTGTGAGGGGGTATATGTGAGGGGGTGTGTGTGAGGGGGTGTGTGTGAGGAGGTATATGTGAGGGGGTATATGTGAGGGGGTGTGTGTGAGGGGGTGTGTGTGAGGGGGTGTGTGTGAGGGGGTGTGTGTGAGGGGGTGTGTGTGAGGGGGTATATGTGAGGGGGTGTGTGTGAGGGGGTGTGTGTGAGGGGGTGTGTGTGAGGGGGTGTGTGTGAGGGGGTATATGTGAGGGGGTGTGTGTGAGGGGGTATATGTGAGGGGGTATATGTGAGGAGGTATATGTGAGGGTGTGTGTGTGAGGGGGTATATGTGAGGGGGTGTGTGTGAGGGGGTATATGTGAGGGTGTGTGTGTGAGGGGGTATATGTGAGGGGGTGTGTGTGAGGGGGTGTGTGTGAGGGGGTGTGTGTGAGGGGGTATATGTGAGGGTGTGTGTGTGAGGGGGTATATGTGAGGGGGTGTGTGTGAGGGGGTGTGTGTGAGGGGGTATATGTGAGGGGGTGTGTGTGAGGGGGTATATGTGAGGGGGTATATGTGAGGGGGTGTGTGTGAGGGGGTATATGTGAGGAGGTATATGTGAGGGTGTGTGTGTGAGGGGGTATATGTGAGGGGGTGTGTGTGAGGGGGTATGTGTGAGGGGGTGTGTGTGAGGGGGTACATGTGAGGGGGTGTATGTGAGGGTGTGTGTGTGTGAGGAGGTGTGTGTGAGGAGGTATATGTGAGGGGGTATATGTGAGGGGGTGTGGGCAAACCTTCTAATTGCGGGGTAAAGGGGAGGTAATTATCAGACGTTTTGCCAATTGTTCAAATCTTTGTAATTATAATCTACAAGTACCAGGTAATATTATGGAAACAACACACGCTTTCTTTTACAGTCCAGTTTCACTTTAATTACTGAGTAAAAGCCAGGTAAAAATGTCTGTACTTATTGGGTAAATACTTAGGAAATAGAATTACTGGGCAAGTAACTACAAGGTAAGTACCTGCCAATTGCCATGTTACTGTGTTGCTGCCTGTCTTGGCCAGGACCCTCTTGTAAAAGAGATTTTTAATCTCAATGAGTTTTGTTTCCTAGTGAAATAAAGGTTAAATAAAAAAAAAAAAACATGGTAACTATCAGGTTAATTACAAGGTCAATAGAGTCATTTACACCCTCGGGGGTACATGCACCAATCCATTGATAATACATAAATCAATAATGAATGGGTAAATACCCGGTAGTTATCCATGAAATGTATAGTAAATACGAGGTAAAAACATGGTCATTAAAGTGTAATTAGCTGGTAACTACCTCAAATATAGGTGAAAATTTCCTGATAGTTTGCAGAAAAATACTTAGTAATTACCTGGTACTTACTTAGAAATAATTCATGTAATTTCAGAGTAATTACATGGTAAATTGACTGGTAGTTACCAATATTAACCTAGTAAATACCTGTAATTTCCCTCATAGTTCCCATTTAATGTCTTTGTAATTACCTAGTAATGTTTAGTTTAATCAGCCAGGTATTTACTATGTAATTACATGTTAAATACACATAATTACATGGTACAAGAACATACGTAATAATTACCTAGTACTTACTGGGTAAATTACCCGGTAGTTACCATGTAATTACCTTGTAAATACAAGGTACTACTAGGTAATTACAGTGTAATTACCATGGTATTACCTGGTTATTACTGTACTGTAAAAGAAAGGGTTACCCTTTCTTCTAATAGCTATTTGAAATTTTTGTTTCTCTTGTTTGAAAAACATTTAAATGCAAACCTTTATAGCTTCTTTTCTGTTATCTGCAGCATTTCAGAGTGAACACCAGGTTATGTGTTCAAACAGTTTTGGAGAGTGTTTGTCTCGACGAGTCCGACTTCCACACGGCCGTCCTCCCCGAGGAATTCTTCTTCTGTGCTGGAGGACTCGGGCGATGGCTGGTGTTCTGGGTTTTGGGCTCTCGGTCGGTCCTCCTCTCGTCTCCCGTCGCCGCTCTTCCAGAGACGGCGGTTGTTGGCAGTTCTTATGTAATAACAGATGGAAGATAGAAATTAACACGTCTTGCCTTTCTCGTTACTCTCTTCTCTCCATTTATTTTTAATGCTGTGAGCACGAGCGGCTCTCCTGTTGTCTGTGGCTGTGTGTGTGCATGTGTGTGTGAGTGTGTGTGGCTGTGTGTGTGTGTGTGCGTGACCCCGGTAGGCCAGCAGCACCTGTCAGGAGTGTATCCACCGTTGCTCGCGTTGCTTAATTAGCACACAAGGAATTTGGTGGCACGAGGCGTACGGCATCGGTGGGAAGAGAACGGAGCAGGGCGCAATTAGGATTGTTGGCATGTTCAGAGCGCGCAAATCAAACGAGGAGGAGGAGGAGGAGGAGGAAGGTTGGGGTATTTGTTGGTGTAGGAGTGGAAGGTTGGACGTGTGGTCTGATATTACTTCTTTAATCACTTGAAAAGAATCGTATGCAGAAGGAAAAAAAGAAAAAGGTTGAATCTGAGCTGAGAACAAACGTGAGACAGAGGTTAGATCTACAAAACACAAGCAGGAAGATGAGGAGCCTCCGAAGAGGATAAAGAAATATTTGGTTAATATGTAAAATATGTCCAATTTATTTTCTTTCACCGGCTTTTCAGGCAGATCAATAAAAATATAAAGGTTAAGTTAGAGTTTAAAGGCAAATTCTTGTGCTTGAGAGCAAATATTTGGAGGTCTGAAGTGACTATCCGCTCCAAACCTCCTCACGATGTTGAGGCTGAGAATCTGTCATTCAGGGAACAGTTCAGATCGTTCTGGTACTGTGACATCACAGACCTGATCAAAGTACAATTATCCAGTTCATCTGGTCTTGATCTCCATCAAAGTTCACATGGAGCTGTACTTGTTGTAGCCAGTACTCGAGTTGTAAAATAAATCAGGAGGGGGGGGTGGATTTTATCATATGGGGACAGATAATTTGTGCTGATTACAAATAATATAATATATTACAAATAATAGCAGTGACCAAAACAGCTGCAGAAATACTGCAGGAATGACATAGCAGCAGTTAAATGCAGCCTTCTGTAAGCTTTAAATATCCACTGGGCTTACATCAAATACATCAAAACACAACAATAAAAAACACTTTTCTGAACTTATCAATATGACTCTGTCCTTCACAGGATAAGTAACATGGATCACTGCAAAAACTCTAAATCTTAACAAGAATATTTGTCTTATTTCTAGTTAAAATGTCTCATTTTAGTAAAAAAAAATCTCATTACACTTAAAACAAGACTCATCACTGGAAAAAACAACAATTTTCACCTGTTTCAAGTAGATTTTCACTTAAAATAAGTAGAAAAAGATGTTTTTGCTTGTAATGAGAAGATAAATGTTGTCCCACTGGCAGATTTTTCTACTTATTTCAAGTGAAAATTTACTTGAAACAGGTGAAAATTGTCAAATAAGTTATTTTTCTGGTGTTATTTTTCTGGTGATGACTCTAAATGTTGAAATAGCAGTAAAACCACATTCATTGATGAAATGACATAAGGGATGGAAAGGAGGGATGGCAGTTTTACAGGGGGGATGATTTGGACCGTTTTTATTTCAGGGGGGATGATTTGGACCGTTTTTATTTCAGGGGGGATGCCGTCCCCCCTCATCCCCCCTCATCCCCCCTCATCCCCCCTCAACTCCAGTACTGGCTGTACTTGTTGTTGCTCTGAAACGGGTCGCACAAAGCTACAAAACTTCAGAAGGCAAAATCCATCTCAGAAGGCGTTTCTTAGAGAGAGACTCCCATTTAGGAGGGAGACCCCGCCCCTTAAACAGGCCGTTATGAACCCAACTTCAGAAATACGTTTGAAAATCTTGCTGCTGAACTGAATCTTTGTGTTCGGATCAAAACATGCTGCAGACTTTTTTTCATTAAAAGGTATAGTCCGTGATGTTGGAGAGCTAGCAAGATTTGAAAGTGGCACCTCCTCTAAGCCCCGCCCCCTCCTCCCCCTCCCGTCAGCGCTCCGTCCAAAGCCACGCCCCCACAAAGTTTGGGAAACGCGCATTTGCAGGAGTCCAGTTTTCCAGGACATTTTGGACAGCACATTTTCAACAAAACTACCCCATGTCTCATTCACCTGTAAGTGAGGCCGGTTTTAGGGGGGGGCAGGGGGGGGGGGGGGGGGGGGGGCAGGGGGGGGGGGGGGCTGTGCCCACCCAAAACGTGTGTCCTGCCCACCCAATCAAAGTTATGGGGATCCTTTATTTTTTTATAATTTTATTTTTTTATAAATATAAAAAAATATCACAGAATATCTGTACCGTTTCTGATTGGGTGGGCACTGCGCATCATTTTTAGACACAACAATGAATGCATACGACGTCCCAGCAAAATGAGAACAGAGAAGTTCAGAACAGCAGACAGAGACACACTGAAGGCTGATTTATGGTTCCGCGTTACACCAACGCAGAATGGTGCGCGTCGCCGCGTATCCTACGGCGTAGCCGTGGCTCCAGAGCCTGCAGAGCACCGCATGGGACAGGGGGCGTGGGCGGGACTTAAAATGAAGGCATCTGATTGGTTCTTCCCCCCCTGCCAATCCTCTGGTCCTCTGACCAATCCGTGCCATTCGGACCGCAAAAGACAGATTGGTCAGAGTTTTTACAGGATTAAAGCTGTCAGAGAGGTCAGATGTTTTTCTTTCCTTTTTCTGAACACATTATTCACTGGATACTCTCAGGATGGAAGGACCATTTCACCCAGTATAACAATAAATGTTTTAGAATACGATCACACACTATACCTTTAAGACCTCCAGAAATGTCAACTTATCATAAAAGGTCAGAAAATGTTTCCTTTAAAGCCACTAAAACAACATGGGAGTGTAGAGAACTGCTGTTTAAAAAACAGAGCCACTGTTAATCCTAAATGGATGACCGAGGATAGTCCAACACGTCTTGTAAAACCACCTTCACCCACTAGAGGTGGATTAATGCCAGGACGCGTGACCTCTCTGGAGATATCTGACCCGCTGTGGTCGGACGTGGTATGAATGAATGAATGAATGAATTAATGGTTTATTTCGGACAGAATACATTGAAACATTTACATGTTCACTTCACAAATAAAATAAAAGGTAAATAGAAATGTCCGAAAAAGGAGTAGGCTGAAGCCAAGGGCTTATTATAGCCTATCCTGTGCAGTGTATATCATTCGGTGGATGATAATACACAAATAAGAAAAGAAATATATAAAAAGAAAACAAAGAGAAACTGTCATTGCATTATATTATATAAAAATAGTAAAACCAATAATGCAAAAAGGGGTATACAGTGGGGAGAACAAGTATTTGATACACTGCCGATTTTGCAGGTTTTCCCACTTGCAATAAAATGCAAATTAATTACTTAAAAATCATACAATGTGATTTTCTGGATTTTCTTTTTAGATTCCATCACTCACAGTTGAAGAGTACCTATGATAAAAATTACAGACTTTTACATGCTTTGCAAGTGGGAAAACCTGCAAAATCGGCAGTGTATCAAATACTTGTTCTCCCCACTGTATAGTGGTGCTATTTTCATGTTTATCTATAATAGGCTGTACCAACATAATTAACAAATTTCTTTATAACTGTTTATCGTTTTATATTTAAACATTTTTTTGAAAACATAAATTGAGGTACACATTCTTAAATCATTATCACAGCAATTCCACAATTTGACACCTTTCACGGAAACACAGTTTTCTTTACTTTTGGTTCTTCCCATGCCTTCTTAAACATACCTGTGTATCGATATATTAAAATAGTTTGGCCAACCACACCCACTCCCTTTCAGAAAACTGACCTATCGGTAAGACAAAAACGTAAAACCAGTACTGGAGTTGAGGGGGGATGAGGGGGGATGAGGGGGGACGGCATCCCCCCCTGAAATAAATGCAGACCCCCGATTTAGTGCTTATACATGTGTGCACAAACCTTCTCTGAAGCAGGAAAAATCACGATCTACCTTCCACCAACATCCCGTCCCAGTTAGACACAACTCGTTCGTCCTTATAAAAACACACACCAGTATCTTTTCTGCCGTCAACACTCATTATTTGCATCTTCACACAAGAGGCTCCGGCTCGCAATCGCCGCCCATTTTACGCCTATTTTTTGGGTCAAACTGTTGACAAAAAAGTTTCATAAAGAAGAAAATAAAGAATTTATAGGTGGCATCTTTGAGCCTCAAGTTGATGCTTGATCCCAACAATTGTGGCAGACTTTGTTGCGGCATTGATTGGTCATTACGGAGTCATCAAAGTACAAACATCTGAGCTGCTGAGAAGGGAGGAAGAAAGGGGAAGTCTGCGGCTGCTGGAGCCGATCTTGACGAGGTTGGACTTCGCGTCCACCGCATGACTTATTTATCAACGCCGTGGCAGTTTTGGTGGTTGGCGTGGGGGGGAACGGGGGCCGCTGTGAAGTTAAAAAGGGGCTGGTGTGACCTCAGTTTGATGAGAGCGAATCAAAAAGCTGCCGATGGCTCTTGTGCCCACAACACTGAGTGGGAACGAATGGCTCTTTAATATTTCCATGCATGCCGAAAAAGAAATAAAAAATTACGAGGACGGCGATGAATAAAAGAGAAAGCAGGAGCGAGGAAAAGGGCTGCAGCGGCGGCGGCGTTTTTGTGAGCACAGAGGAAATATGTGAGCAGCTATCTAATGGGTGCGGCGGCAGTAATGAATCCATGTGGCCCTCGCTTTAATAATTGAACAGACATCAGGGCGGCACCTGCTGGGAGCCCGAATCATCGCCGCAGCTTTGAACAAACCGCTGCGACTTAACGGCGACGAGCAGCAACACAAAACACAGAAGAGACGAGGAGAGGGGGAAAGGAGGATGCCTCGTCTGAGGCGGCGAACGTGTCCTGAGGCTACGCAGTAATGAGCCGGTCTCCACGGAGCCTCCTCTGAGTCACTATTTGAAAAGTGTTTCTTGTCTTAATAAATCCTAAATGTGTCATTTACGTGGGGAAGAGGAACACAAAAGCAGCCGGCGCTCCCACGTCCATGTCTCGCACCCTGGACCAGTGATGACATCAGAGCGCCGGGGCCGGGGCGGCGGGGCGTCCTCTCAGGTGGAGGAGACGGAGCCTCCATCGCCCTGAATGAATGCATGAATCTTTATTTCGGCTTGTACACACTTTTTTACAAAACAAGATGAAAAGGTAAAATAAACATTTCTTTAGCCGCAAAGGTGTAGGGCGAAGCTTATAGTGCCTACCCTTTTTATCTTAAGATCAGCTTAAATCTGAAACATTAGCATTACTCCGTGGAAACAAACAATACATAAAGAAGACAAAAATAAATTAAAGCTGCAAGCAGCGATGAACGGTCCTCCACCCTTGTGCACGTTCAGGCTGCAGTGGAAGCTTGTATGACTTGATGTAGATTCTTCAGGCCTGGACATTTAGTGGATGACACCAGCCACGTCTCTCTGTATCAAACCATTCAAAAGTTATGGCAGAAAGTAGGAACTATCAGATATCGACCAATCAGAAGAAGGGGGGCGCGCTTTTTGGCGTCTCTTGAAAGAGAAAAGTAATGCGCATCGTCGCAGGATGGAGATGCATATTTTGATGTATAACACACCTGGGTGCACGTTACGGTTCGTGCCGTATTAACTGCCGAAGGAATGGCATAAATTTCGCCAAAATTACACGATTAATTCAAAATGGCCGACTTCCTGTTCGGTTTCGGCCATGGCGCCAAGAGACTTTTCTTTAAGTTCTGACATGATACAGGTGTGTAGCGATTTTCGTGCATGTACGTCAAACCGTATTGTGGGGCTTGAGGCACGAAGTTTTCTAGGGGGCGCTGTTGAGCCATTAGGCCACGCCCATTAATGCAAACCATTAAATATCAAATTTTTTGCCAGGACTGGCTTGCCTGCAAAATTTGGTGACTTTTGGGGCACGTTTAGGGGGAAAAAAAGGCCCTCATTTCGTCAGAAGGAAAATAATAATAACAATTCCTACAGATACAATAGGGCTCTAATAAGGCCCTAATAAGCTCGGGCCCTAATAAGACAAAATATAAAATTGACGTTTCACATTCTAGAATGTTTTTGATAATATACTTTATAATTATAGTGTTTTATATTTATTTACAGTATTTTCTTTAAACATTTCCTTAAACTTGAAGATAGAACTACACATTTTTAGGTCGTTGTCACAACTATTCCATATTTCTCTAGCCTTAATTGATGTCCATCTCTTTTTAATATTAGTTCTTGCTGTCGTCGTCTCAAACATGAGTTTTCCCCTCAGGTCATAGCAGGTTTATTTTATTTGGAACAAATCCTGAATGTAGTTTGGAAGTAGTTTCTGCTGGGCTTTAAAGGCAAATAGAGCAGTTTTCTGCTCTGCTATATCATGGATTTTAGAGTACGTCCAACCGGCGGAGGAGTCGGCTGAGAGACGGCCGATGAGGGAAAAGGATGGACTTTAAATCGTTCACTCTTTCTACCGAAGGCTTTCTGATCTGCAGTCGCGTCACTGTCTCGTGTCGCCATCCCATCATCCTCTAAGACATCAACCAGGTTCCTCCAGAGCGGCCTGGACGCCTGGTTTTCACAGTTTCTTCCCAACATCTATTCTGTCATGTTAGTTAGCTTGGAACACCTCCGTCCATCCACATTTCTGAAAAATCTGAAACGGCGGCCAAGCTTTGATCTTCTGTTAGAACAATTAACAGCACAATAAACAATATTAGCTTTAAAATACGACTCTTCCACGAACCAAATAGCTAAAATGCTCGTGGGCCCCCCCGCCTGGCTTGGGGGGGCCCAGGAGCATTCAGGCTCTGTGGCTGGCGCCGACGGCGCCGTCGGCGCCAGCCCCAGCTGGTCTCTGTTCCGGCGGTGGTCTTGGGCGCATCGTCGGTGGTGGTCCCGGACGCATCAGCCCCTGCTCCGGTGATGGTCCCAGGTTCCCCCGCAGCCAGCACCAAGGACCCCCTCGCAGCCGGCTCCTCGTATCCTGAGTTCCCCGCCAAGTCAAGGTTCCCCGCCAAGTTGTCCAAGTTCCCCGCCAAGTCGTCCAAGTTCCCCGCCAAGTCTTCCAAGTTCCCCGCCAAGTCGTCCAAGTTCCCCGCCAAGTCGTCCAAGTTCCCCGCCAAGTCGTCCAAGTTCCCCGCCAAGTCTTCCAAGTTCCCCGCCAAGTCGTCCAAGTTCCCCGCCAAGTCGTCCAAGTTCCCCGCCAAGTCTTCCAAGTTCCCCGCCAAGTCGTCCAAGTTCCCCGCCAAGTCTTCCAAGTTCCCCGCCAAGTCGTCCAAGCCCCACGCCAAGTCGTCCAAGCCCCACGCCAAGTCGTCCAAGGCCCAAGCCTAGGCCTCGAGGACGACCCCCCGGAACTGTCTCGCCGGTCTTGCCGGTCCCGAGGACGGCCCCCGGAACTTTGGCCGTGTGTTGGCCTGGGCCCTCCTCCAGGCCCCCTCCACCCGCCCTGGGTGATATGTCCATGGGGACATCTGGGATCTGTCCCTTGAGGGGGGGGTTATGTCAGTGGTTGACATTTCCCCCAGTTTGTGTTTCTGTTTTGCCCCGCCTGTCTTCCATCTGCCCTGATTGTTCACACCTGTGTCTCGTTACCCCCTTGTGTATATCTGGTCTTGTCTTTCCCTTGCTCCTTGTGGTTCCGTACTGTTTGCTCCCTCCATGTTGTCCCATAGTTTTTCGATCCCTGTTTCTGTGGTTTTTGATCCTGCTAAGCAGCACTTTAGTTTTTGGTTTCTGCAAAATAAACCCTGTTTTTGGAACTCCTGCCTCTCGCTCTCCTGCATCTGGATCCTCATCCAACCACTCCGTGACACTTTTCTGGGCTTGCTGCTGGACTCCGCGTTAGTCGCTTCATCAGTAGAGGACAGATCCACGTTCATGACCTTTCCCGAGCGGCGTTATCGCCTCATTTACGTCCTCTGCAGAGTGAAGAGTGTAGCGTGCGAAGGGCAGGTGTTGCTGTTCCAGCGGCGGGTGTTTTCATAAACACGTGCAGCCTCAGACTTTCCTCTCATCCTCCGACTGGACAGGAGCTCCGGATAAATGCTTGAAAATGTACAAATATCCTCAGAACAAAATCACCTCGGATAAAAATCATCCAACGCCGATTCTCCCCCGTCTCCGTTTCACTTGACGCAGAGTTACCCGAGCGGCTGGACGGCGGCAGAGCTTCTTATTCCTCATCTCTCCATCCTGCAGCTCCGGGCCGTTGCCGTCTCGGCCCATGTCTCCGTCCCGAGATCTGCCGCTCGCAGAGCCCAGGGAGGCGGAGGAGACGGAGGAGACGGGGAGGAGACGGGGAGGCAGCGCCCGGCCAACAGGCCCGGGGCCGAGGCCTCTCTGGACCCCCAACCCGGGGTCGCCCGGCTCCTCGGGTCAGCCGGGCCTCCTCGCCCGGATACGGGGTCCAGGAGGGAGGACGGGGGGGGGGGGGCTGCCCCGGTGTCTGGTGTAATCAACATTTAGAGAACAGCTGGAAGCAGGAGTGTGCGTTGGTTGTTGTTCTGGTGTGGTCGTTGTGTAATCCCTCCTGGCGGGTTCAACGCCGGGGTCTCTGCCTGCAAATAAAACTCCTCCTTTGGGTGCCAACATGCTCGTCTTGGAGGAACCATCAGAGCCATGAAATTCAAATTCACATGGAGGAAAACACACAAGACGGGCGGAGATGTTTTAACTTTTAAATCAGTTGAGCATCTTTTACTTAAAAATGTCCAAAGTTGAAGATTTGTTGTGGTCTGCTGCTCCACGGAACCACAAATTAAAGCAGCACTATGTAACTTTTCCACCTTAATCTAATATTTCATCATCATCATTGTGATGGTACATCAACTTCCAACAGGTTTAATGAACCTCTGTCATGGTCTGAGGGGTCTGTATCGCCTTCACTGACACTATGTAACTTTGAGGAGCATGGTAAGAACCCTGCCACACTAAAAAACTACACATTTTACAGCTTTTCCATCGACACTTACCCTCATAAAAGGATCAGTTTCAACAGTACGGAGCCGGCAACTGCACACGAGTCAGCGGTAAGTGACGTTAATTTTTTATGTTATTTATATTTGTTTAAAAGTATGATCTTTGCATGGGCTAAGTATTTAGCTTAGCTCCGGTGTTACTCCGTGTTACGGAGCTCTATTAATACCGTAATACTTTTATTTCTGTTCATGGTTTCAGATCTTCCAAGCACCTGAAGCTTCAACGACACCTTCAGAAGACGCACGGTCCTTCCTTGAGCCAGCAATAGTGCATACATGTTATTTATATACAACTTATGTTATTTTGTTTTTTAACAATAAAGTTGCCATTTGTGAAAATTCAGTGTTGTGATTTCTTTACAGTTAACATGATTCATTTGTCTTGTAACATAAGAAATGAAATGATGAAGAATCGGAGTAAATAACTGTGGTGTACCTGTTTAGAGAGTAAATCAGGCTTAAGATCCGTTTACAGCGTGTAACTGAATGCGAGTGTCCGACTATCGCATCGAGCTGCGTGACATCGGACGCTCTCTGTCCACACTGAAACCGTTAAACTCTCTCTGTCCACACTGAAACTGTTAAACTCTCTCTGTCCACACTGAAACCGTTAAACTGTCTCTGTCCACACTGAAACCGTTAAACTCTCTCTGTCCACACTGAAACTGTTAAACTCTCTCTGTCCACACTGAAACTGTTAAACTCTCTCTGTCCACACTGAAACCGTTAAACTGTCTCTGTCCACACTGAAACCGTTAAACTCTCTCTGTCCACACTGAAACCGTTAAACTCTCTCTGTCCACACTGAAACCGTTAAACTCTCTCTGTCCACACTGAAACAGTTAAACTCTCTCTGTCCACACTGAAACTGTTAAACTCTCTGTCCACACTGAAACTGTTAAACTCTCTCTGTCCACATTGAAACCATTAAACTCTCTCTGTCCACACTGAAACTTTTAAACTCTCTCCATTGAAACCGTTAAACTCACGGCCAGTTAGGACTGTCCAATAGAAAATAAAGCAATGGAATTGATTTTGTCACTGAAGTTCGATCGCACAGAGAGGCTTTGTTCCCTCCCCTGCTACACGTCATTCAGGCAGCCAATCAGCACAGAGCCTCATTATCATAGCCCCGCCCCTCAGAATCCCTCACAGATAATGAGGCTAGAAGCAGTAAACATGGCCCACAGGCTGAATTTCTGATTTATGTAGAAAAAACAAGCTTTTGATTGTTTTTAAGACATTCAAGGCCTGTTTAATAATAGGTTATAATAGGTCTCCTTTAACTGGCTCCAGCCTGCAAAGGGCCCGGTCATAAGCCCCGCCCCCAGTCCAGCTCTGACATGTTCCGCTACTGTCGACACCAAAACAACGTTTGGATTGTGGATCGGCCGAAGGAGCCACAGCCAACTTTGATTGACAGGTGGGCGTGTTGCAGCTGGCTCACCGGGACTCTTCGCTCCGCCCATTTTACAGAGAAAACAAGCCTCAGATATTGTAATATAGAGATGAACATAATTAGGAAATATTTTCTTTTTAACCCTTGTGCGGTCTATGGGTCAAGGGAGGGTGAAGGGAGAAAATAAGGAACGAAGGAAAGAAGGAAGTAAGTAGGAAAGGGAGTAAGGAAGGGAGAAAAGATGGAAGGAAGGAAAGAAGGGAATGAGGAAGAAAGGAGAAAAGAAGGAAGGAAGTAGGAAAGGGAGTAAGGAAGGGAGAAAAGATGGAAGGAAGGAAAGAAGGAAGTAAGGAAGAAAGGAGAAAAGAAGGAAAGAAGGAAGGAAGTAGGAAAGGGAGTAAGGAAGGGAGAAAAGATGGAAGGAAGGAAAGAAGGAAGTAAGGAAGAAAGGAGAAAAGAAGGAAATAAGGAAGGAAGTAGGAAAGGGAGTAAGGAAGGGAGAAAGGATGGAAGGAAGGAAGAGAGAAAAGATGTAAGGAAGGAAAGAAGGGAATGAGGAAGAAAGGAGAAAAGAAGGAAAGAAGGAAGGAAGTAGGAAAGGGAGTAAGGAAGGGAGAAAAGATGGAAGGAAGGAAAGAAGGAAGGAAGGAAGAAAGGAGAAAAGAAGGAAAGAAGGAAGGAAGTAGGAGAGGGAGTAAGGAAGGGAGAAAAGATGGAAAGAAGGGAATGAAGAAGATAGGAGAAAAGAAGGAAAGAAGGAAGGAAGTAGGAAAGGGAGTAAGGAAGGGAGAAAAGATGGAAGGAAGGAAAGAAGGAAGTAAGGAAGAAAGGAGAAAAAGAAGGAAAGAAGGAAGGAAGTAGGAAAGGTAGTAAGGAAGGGAGAAATGGAAAGAAGGTAATAAAGGAATGAATGACGAAATGGAGGTAGGAAGAAAAAGGAGTAAAGTAGCGTAAAAAAGGAGGAAAAGAGGAAAGAAAGAAGGAAAGAGAGAGCAGGAGGAAAGAAGGATAGAAGAATTGGGTCATTTTGACCCAAAGACAGCACAAGGGTTAAAAAGTGTTTCACTATAAATATCACAGATTCTAAATCTGGTCATGAATGCCACTTAATTACACTAAAATAGAAGATTAAAAACAAAAACAACTCGTGGTCCAGGCACCCGTGGAAAAACCTCCGCACCACTTTTTATTTTGTTCTCCATCTCAACAACAAGTGAAAGGTGGACGGACCCGGTCAACATTTAACCTTATGAATTGTTTGTTTGGATGTATAAATACCGTAATCGTCTCGGGCTCGGCGCTAATGCAACACTTCCACGCAGCGTTTCAACCGCCTGGCTAATTACAGGCGCGTTGAGCCGCGCGGGGACGCGGGGGATCGGGGGAGACGCCCAAACGTGGCCTTCTGGTCAGGAAGACGCAGCGGCGTCAACGTTGCTGCCAGAGATGATAATTTTCTATAATTTCCAGCATCTAAACAGAGAAAAACCAAGTGAGGCAACAAAGCGGAGAGCTCCGCCTCCCCTGAAAACATCCGCGGAGGCCTTGGAAAACCGTTGCCATCCCCAAAAAAAGCTTGTGCAGCTGGCGGCGGCGGCGAGAGGCGTGTGCTACCCGGCGCTCGCGCCCGCAGGCCCCGCGCACGCCTGCTAAATGTATGGAATCAGACCCTCGCTAAAAACTACAATTACAGGTGATATACAGATTGAAATCACAGGGGCCGCTTTTTTGTTGAGGAAAATTGTCCTAATGAGCGGTTTGGCGATTTGTGGGGTGGAAGGGAGGAAAGGGTTGGAGCCGGTGTTGCAGGAAGCCGTGCTCGTCTCCGTTGGTGTGTGTTTGTGCGTACGTTTACGTGTGCAACGGGGAGATGCTGCGAGGGGGAGGCATAAACAGCTGCACCTGCTGCCGCCGCGCCGCGCGCGCTGCCACAGTTAATGATATCGGATGATATCATTAGGCAAAGTGCTCATAAACAGATGTTGGAGGCGCTGCTTAAACAGTGTCAGCTGAGCCGGTTTGAATCTCCGTGAACGTATTATTTATATAGGGCATTTAAGTTTGTTGTGTTAATAATCCCTCTGTTAGCATGCAGGATGTGGCAGCGTGAGCACACGACGCTGCTGCCTGTCTGGCGACGAGGGGAAGCAGCAACCGCCGCAGCACCTGGGCGTGGGCACGCACTGGATTATTCAACTCGTGTTTCAAGAAATACGGCAAACTCCTTCATGTGTGGACGTCTGTGAATATGAGGGAAGGTGATGGCATCTTTCATTTCATCACATGAGGGTGGAGCCTATCCCAGCTCCACCCAAACGTTGTGTAAGAGCCGGACGAAGGTCCTGTGACATCACAAATGTGTTTTAGAAGAGCAAGGCCAACTGTAGGAGGAGACTCCCACAAACGCCCAACAAACACAACTTGAAAACCTAGTTATTGACTGTGTTTCCATGCATCAATAACCCTTTTAAAACCCGCATATTGGCAATAACCCGAATTTGCACGGCCATGTAAACACCAATAACCCCTTTGAATAACCAGAATTTGCTCATATTCGGGTTTTTAAAAACCCCAATATGAGCCCTGGGTTACTCCTTTTAAAACCTGAATATTCGTCATGTAAACGCCAAACGGAATATCCCCATCAAACGGAACAGGAATTTGTTTTCTGCACATGCTCTGTTCACAAGGAATCCTGGTCTTTTGAGTCCAGGAAGTTTTTATAAACACGGAGAAACCAAGACCAGGAGGAGACTAATCACTTCATAAATGTAATGAAGGATATGAACATTTCTGCATTTGTAGACGCTAGAAAGTACCGGGATAGAAGATTTACAAGAAGGTGAGCGAAAAGTTGCGTGAAGCAGCATTTGTTTTGAATTTGGATACAGGAAGAAGAAGCAGAAATGACAGGAATTGTGTCATGATGTTCTCCGTGCGTCGCTGGTTTGATCCAGATATCCTGAATGATTAATTACCATGTAAACGGAATATTAGCAATAACCCCAATTTTGACTGCATGGAAACGTAGTCACTGTTGCTAACTCAGTTGCTTTGGGTGAAAACCTCGTCCCAAGATGTTTTGGTATATTTTGTACACAAGAGGAGCAGCTCTGATCAAAGAGCACTCACATGGGAGTTAAAGGGGACCTATTATGAAAAACACGTTTTTTCTTGTTTTAACATATATAAAGTGGTCTCCCCTCAGCCTGCCAGCAGAGGAAAGATGAAATCCCATGAATTTCTGCAAGGTCTGTACCCCCGCCTTGCTGAATCTTCCAGTGTCATGTGGTTTCTACGAGCCGTTTAGATTTGTGCATTTTCTTTACGTCACCAAAATGCAAACCACGCCCTCGGTCTCCTCCGCTGTTGAAACCACACCCACAACTCTCTCTCTCCGCCGGCCGGAGCTTCAGCCATTGTTCAGCAGCGGTGGCTGTTTCCACAGCGAGGGGACAGTTAAGATGAGGTTTTGCATCGACATTTACCCTCATAAATGGATCAGTTCCCACAGTACGGACTGCACACGAGTCAGCAGTAAGTGACGTTATTTTTTTATGTTATTTATATTTGTCTACAAGTATTTAGCTTAGCTCCGGAGCTCCGGGCGCCGGCGGCTCTATTAGTACCGTAATACATTTTTCTTCTGTTTATGGTTTCAGATCTTCCAAGCACCTGAAGCTTCAACAACACCTTCAGAAGACGCACGGTCCTTCCTTGAGCAAACAATAGTGCATAAATGTTATTTATATACAACTTATGTTTTTAACAATAAAGTTGCCATTTGTGAAAATTCAGTGTTGTGATTTCTTGTAACATATGAAATGATGAGGAATCTGAGTAACTGTGGTGTAACTGTTTAGAATTAAAAATGAAATCTTCTTGTGTGAATTAGTGTGAAGACGAGGTGACCCGTTCCCTCTTCAGGGAACTAAAGGCCGATTTATGGTTCCGCGTTTCACCAACGCAGAGCCTACGGCGTAGGGTACGCGTCGATTTAACGCAGAACCGTAATTCAGACTTTAAGATCCGTGTAACTGCATGAGAGCGTCCGACTATCGTGAGCTGTGTGACATTGGACGCTCTCTGTCCACACTGAAACTGTTAAACTCTCTCTGTCCACACTGAAACTGTTAAACTCTCTCTGTCCACACTGAAACTGTTAAACTCTCTCTGTCCACACTGAAACTGTTAAACTCTCTCTGTCCACACTGAAACTGTTAAACTCTCTCTGTCCACACTGAAACTGTTAAACTCTCTCTGTCCACACTGAAACTGTTAAACTCTCTCTGTCCACACTGAAACTGTTAAACTCTCTCTGTCCACACTGAAACTGTTAAACTCTCTCTGTCCACACTGAAACCGTTAAACTCTCTCTGTCCACACTGAAACTGTTAAACTCTCTCTGTCCACACTGAAACCCTTAAACTCTCTCTGTCCACACTGAAACTGTTAAACTCTCTCTGTCCACACTGAAACTGTTAAACTCGCTGCCAGTTAGGACAGTCCAATACAAAAAAAATAAAGCAATGGAATTGATTTTGTCGCAGAAGCTTCTCGCATGGGACGCAGTTTGTGTACGACGCAGCCAGCTGCTCTGGCCGGAGCGAGGTTTATTCTCCTCCCCTCCTACACGTCATTCAAGCAGCCAATCAGCACAGAGCCTCATTATCATAGCACCCCCTCCCCTAAAATGAAGCACAGAAAAAGGCTTTAGAAGTGGTAAAACTAGAGACATGGCCCACAGGCTGAATTTCTGATTTATGTAGAAAAAACAAGCTTTAGATTGTTTTTAAGACATTCAAGGCCTGTTTAAAATATACATTAAATGCCATAATATGTCCCCTTTAAAGATGCTAAGGAGGGACACTGTGTCGTATTCCGAGGTGTCTAGATGTCCCGGACACATCCGGACAGACCTCGGACTACGGGGAATCAGACCACAGTCCAAGCAGGCGGAGCGCAGGTGACGACATCCAGGATCCTCTCTGAATACCTATATTCAGTATAATAACATTTCCCACACACTTTCTGTTCCTGCATAAACGTCATGAATCCCATATGGATCAGGAACTTTTAAAAAGTAGCTCTGGTTCCTCTGCAGTTCATTCTGAGGGAGCTTTACAATAATAAAATATACTTTCAGATATTCTTGAAAATTACATTTCGACACGAAAATACTTCTTTGTGTTGGTTTAAAGTTCATAAACTACCTGCAGCGATGATGAAGGCCTATAATCAAAAAATACATGACACATACATGAATGTGAAAAAGGAAATTTGGCAAATATTTTAAAGTTTTTGCTCGATCAAAATTAAATATCTGACTTTTTAGCTCCTATTTACAGCTCTTAAAGGGATTGTGACATGAAAAACACATTTTTCTTGATTTTTTGTGTTTTGTTGGGTGTCTTGACATCAATTACACCCAAAAAACAACGAACTTTTAACATTCAGTGTATTGTGTGCTTTCTGGGATTTTCCGCATAACTGTGCAAAAACGGCGCACCTGGTTTGCTGGCGGGCCGTTACGTAACGATCCGCTAAATCACCGCCCCCTCCACCCAGCTCCCTGCCTCCTCTCCTCTCCAGCGCACCATAAAGGCTGATTTATGGTTCCGCGTTACACCGACGCAGAGCCTACGGCGTAGGGTTACGCGGCGACGCGCTCGGGTGTTTAGAGCCTCTTTTGTTCTAATCACCGGAGGAAAACTGCTAAGAAGACCCGCGGCCACTGACTGGACTTAAGACAAGGGGACAGTGCTGCTTGCATGCCTTTATTTTTATGATTGTTTGCTGTGGTTCGCCCTCCTGCTTTTCCGTGCATGCTTCACCTGTCGCTCTCGGCTTAACTCTCCGACGCCGCTGTGAGCGTATGGCTGGAGGAGGAGGAGGTTTGGAGGAGGAGCGGCGCAATGATTGACAGGAAAGGGGGGAAAGGAAGCATTTTTCACGGGGCAAAAAAACACTGTAATAAAAAGCCAGGAATAGAGTTCTAGAGTGAAGTTTTTCTTGTTACACTCTTTTAGACACATTTGAGGGATGTTGGCCAAGACTTTTAATAGTGTTAAAAGCATTTTAAAAATGATGTCACAATACCTTTAAACAGAATAAAATATTTCTCTTTATTACCATTTTCCAGACAATAAAATAACTGAAAAAATCTGAAAAATGGTTCAAATATGTTATTTTGTTACTTGGAAAATTTTAAATATGTTTATGTAAAATGTGTTTTGTTGATGAGAAAATATGTTTCTCTATTTTTCTTATTTTTGTGAGGGGGGATATATATTGTTTTTCGGCACTACCTTGTTCTCTATAGCTGATAGAACATGAATTACTCCTATGTGGGATCAATAAAGTTCTTATTTTTTCCATCTGAGAAAATTAAATATATTATATTTGGTGCGTAACTGTTTCCAAGTATATTAGTGCGTGTGTGAATGAATAAATGAGACGTAAAACGTACATTTCTTTGTAGAAAGGCGCTTTATGAAAATAAGTCCATTTACTTGTATTAGTTTACAGCGCAGTCTTGAACATCCAATATGGCGGAGACGTTGACGTATGGCTCAGCGCCCGATGGGGCGTCTACGTTTATATGTCTATACTGCAAACTGCCACCTTTTTCTTCTTCTGCTGACTTGGGAAGCCAAACATACGGTGGCCAAGACCCGCCATTGCTGAAAATAAAAGAAAATAAAAGGAACGCTGCAAAACAGAAAGAAACGCCGCTGCAAATAAAATAAAAAAATGACGCAAATAAAAAAGCCACAACGGAAGTGAATTACCGGGGAATATTTTTGCCGATGCACCGGTGTTTCACATTAATAATGACACGTAGCGACGTTGAACACTAACCTTTTCAATTATTTTCTTGTTCGTTGTTCTTCTTATTCCTCGCTCTTCTTATTTCTTCCTTTTCACTTACGTCCTCTTCTTCTTCTTCTTCCCCTCTTACGTAAAAAAAACCGGTGCATCAGCAAAAATAGTCCCCGGTAATTCACTTCCGTTGTGGCTTTTTTATTTGCGTCGTTTTTTTAAATTTGTAGCGGCGTTTCTTTTATTTGCAGCGGCGTTTGTTTTTATTTGCAGCATTTCTTTTATTTGCAGCAGCGTTTGTTTTTATGTGACGCGTTTCTTTAATTTGCAGCGGCGTTTGTTTTTATTTGCAGCGTTTCTTTTATTTGCAGCGTTTATTTTATTTGCAAAGCGTTTATTTTATTTGCAGCGGTGTTTCTTTTTATTTGCAGCGTTTCTTTAATTTGCAGCGTTACTTTTATTTTCAGCAATGGCGGGTCTCGGCCACCGTACAAACAGGAACAAGTGTGAGAGTGTGAGGTGCAGCAGTGCCACCTCCTGCATGAAAGCTTCTCTTTCTCTGGCACTTCATCCGTGACTTCCTGTCAAATCCAGTGCTGTTTACCTTCCAAGACGGATGTCACTTTACGCGGCGGAGGTCTTCCCTGGATCAAGCGCGATCAAGCGTCGCCGCGCGGCGGCGGCGGCGGCTTCCTCCGGTCGGAGCAGCCCAGCGCCCAGCGCCTCGTACACATGTTAACACATTTACGTAAAAGGTTAACGTGCTTGTGTTATTCTGCTCAGGCGCTGCCATTTCACCCCCTGCTCCTCCACCTCCCTGGCCGAGGAAGAAAGAGAGCGGGAAGGGGGTGAACAGGCGCCCATTTCCCTGCCACCATTATGCTCATTTGTCCTGTCAGGAGAATGACAGGCCGCTTGACTCTTCCCCAGATACGACCATTAGGTAACGCTCTGTCATCTGACAGCCAGGCATTCTGCCGCTCCCTAAAAACCCCCTAATTATTTCCTTGGCCAGAGACAGGCGGCGGCGGGTAGGTAATTTTTAACCTTTCACGTGCACCTGGGGAACCCTCCTCCGGGGAGCCAAGGTGCCTGTGTGGCATTCAGTCATCAAAACATGACCTTTTATGGCCGTTCGGAGAGCAGTTGGCACCGGGTGCCACGCGCCGGCTGATGCTAATGTTGATGACTAATTTATGCGCCGGCCGAGCGCATCTGCGGCGAGTTTAGGCCGGCAACAACGTGTGATAGAGCGGTGAGGGGAAGAGGGGAGGACGGAGGGAGCACAACCAGAGGTGAGAGGCGTTTTGGGGGAAGGGGTGGGGCTTCTGTTCCGAGACACCCGGTAGCCCGGCGCGGCGGGGAATTGAAGGGGCTAATTATGTTGCAGGGAATACATTCAGCGTGACCGGCGAGCCTCTTTAGAATTTGTCGAGCACAATCTGACTAACGTGGCTGACCTTTACTTTTTTCTTTCGCCCCAAATTGCAGGAGTCCAGAGAGCATGCAAGATGTGTGCATATTCTACACCCTAATTGCGTTTCCTTGTGAAGCTTAACGCTGCAACCGTCAACAAAGTGGGATGTCAGAAATCCTCTTCACGCGTGCATTTTTTGAAGCCCACTGTCGCTCACGACGCGTTCGCTGCATACTTAAATGTCCGGGTAACGCGGCTCCCCAGGGGTGGAGGTGTTTCAGGCCGGTTGTCAAGAAGAAAATCAGCTTTCAGATCATTTCTCTACTTCTCACACTCGAAACTCATCCCTCACCGTGGTTGTCCCAGATTCTGCCTGCTTGAGATTTTACTCCTTTCTCTAGTCGTAGTTTTGACATGTTGATACGGCTCTCAGGTCTTTTAGCTCCGCTTAAACAAAAATCCTCCGCAAACAAGATTATGTTTCATAAAGTGCACTGATGGAAGTAAAACCTTTGGTTGTCTAACAGGGGTAAAGCAGGAGGGCTAATGGCTAGACCAGGAGTCAGCAACCCGCGGCTCTAGAGCCGCATGCGGCTCTTTAGCGCCGCCCTAGTGGCTCCTGGAGCTTTTTCAAAAATGTTTGACCTTTTTTTTCCTTTTTTTTTCTTTTTTCCTTTTTTACTTCTTTTTTTCTCTTTTTTTTCTTCTTTTTTAAATTTTCCTTAATTTTTCCCCTTTTTTCTTCCCTTTTCCTTTCCTTTTTAATCTCGACATTTTGACTTTTTTCTCGAAATTTCGACTTTTTTCTCGAGATTGTAGTTCAACATTAATCTCGACATTTCGACTTTTTTCTCGACATTTTCACTTTTTTTCTCGACATTTTGACTTTTTTCTTGACATTTCAACTTTTTCTTGACATTTCGACTTTTTTCTCAAAATTTTGACATTTTTCTCAAGATTGTACTTCAACATTAATCTTGACATTTAGACTTTTTTCTCGAAGTGCATAATGTAAAAAAAAATCTTCCCCCAGTTATAACTAATATAAGACATATGTTGTCTTCATTCTAAGGCTGATACAAGACTTCATTTTTTGCGGCTCCAGACATATTTGATTTTTGTGTTTTTGGTCCAATACGGCTCTAAAACATTTTGGGTAGCGACCCCTGATCTATGGAGAAGCAATCAAGCAGGAGCCCAGAGATGAAGTGAATGGCAGTTCCTCTTAAGGCCACCAGGGGCGGGCTCCTACAGGGATTTAACCTCCGTTGGCTTCCATGTTCAGATATCCAATTTTACGGCAGAAATGGACTTTAAACTTGGTTCAAAACACAATTTTGGTCTCCATGACGAGATTTCACATCTATGAGAGCAGCAATGTTACCCAACATCTGACCCAATATTTACCCAGTTCATGAACTCTGGGACACATTACTTTCCAGTGGTCTAAATGGGGCACAAGCAGTACTCAAGTTGTAAAAGAAAATCAGGGGGGTGGTGGATTTTATCATATGGGGACAGATAATTTGTGCTGATTACAAATAATATAATATATTACAAATAATAGCAGTGACCAAAACAGCTGCAGAAATACTGCAGGAATGACATAGCAGCAGTTAAATGCAGCCTTCTGTAAGCTTTAAATATCCACTGGGCTTACATCAAATACATCAAAACACAACAATAAATTAAAGCTGCAAGCAGCGATGAACGGGCCCTCGCACTCACGTCCACCGCCCCCCATAAGCATATCAGAAATGACACCACCCACGACTCTCTATGTCAACCCATTCAAAAGTTATAGCAGAAAAAAGGAACAACCAATCAGAGGAAGGGGCGGGGCTAGTTCAGGCCAATGAAGGTCAAGGACTCATTACAGAGTCCCATGACACCACCCACAACTTCCTATGTCAAACCATTCAAAAGTTATGGCAGAGAAAAGTATTCTAGGGGGCGCTGTTGAGCCGTTAGGCCACGCCCATTAATGCAAACCATGAAATATCAAATGTATCACCAGGCCTGGCTTGCATGCAAAATTTGGTGACTTTTGGAGAACTATCAAATATGGACCAATCAGATGAAGGGGACGAGCGCTTTTTCACGTCTAACGTCGCCACGGTAACACTTTTGAAAGAGAAAAGTAATGTGCGTCGTCGCAGGAAAGAGACGCACATCTTGATGTAAAAAAAACACAAAATTTGCTTACAAAATTTTCAGCATCCTGCCAGGCTCGAACTCCCAACCACCGGCACCAAAGATCGCAATGATCTGGTTGAGCTATATCTCAGCTGATAGCTCACTTTGACTTACTGGGTTAGGAGAGACCAAGATAGCGATATAATGTCTGGAACTTTTTTCTCCTAATTTTTTAAATATTTGTAAGGTATAAATATTAGTAAAACACTACTATTTTATTATTACTTTTTCTGTAACCATTCTACCGAGGTTGTAACCGGGCTGAGCACGGGACTATTTCTAACGTCACCACATTACAACAGCTGATTGGTCGGGGGGCGGGGACGTCAACACCCTACTCGCCACTGATTGGTCGGGGGGCGGGGCCGTCATCACCCTACTCGCCACTGATTGGTCGGGGGGCGGGGCCGGCAGACGTTTGAATCAGGAAGCGGGAGTCAAACCATTAAAAAGTTATAGCAGAAAAAAGGGACAACCAATCAGAAGAAGGGGCGGGGCTAATTAAGGCCAACGAAGCTTAAGGACTCATTACTGAGTCCCATGACACCACCCACAACTTCCTATGTCAAACCATTCAAAAGTTATGGCAGATAAAAGTATTCTAGGGGGCGCTGTTGAGCCGTTAGGCCACGCCCATTAATGCAAACCATGAAATATCAAATGTATCGCCAAGTCTGACTTGCATGCAAAATTTGATTACTTTTGGAGAACTATCAAATATGGACCAATCAGATGAAGGGGACGAGCGCTTTTTCACGTCTAGCGTCGCCACAGTAACACTTTTGAAAGAGAAAAGTAATGTGCGTCGTCGCAGGAAAGAGACGCACATATTGATGAAAAAAAAACCCAAAATTTGCTTACAAAATTTTCAGCATCCTGCCAGGCTCGATCTCCCAACCACCGGCACCAAAGACCGCAATGATCTGGTTGAGCTATATCTCATCTGATACCTCACTTTGACTTACTGGCTTAGGACAGACCAAGATATCGATATTATGTCTAGAACTTTTTTTTCCTAATTTTTTAAATATTTGTAAGGTATAAATATTAGTAAAACACTACTATTTTATTATTACTTTTTCTGTAACCATTACCGAGGTTCTAACCGGGCTGAGCACGGGACTGTTTCTAACGTCACCACATTACAACAGCTGATTGGTCGGGGGGCGGGGCCGTCATCACCCTACTCGCCACTGATTGGTCGGGGGGCGGGGCCGTCATCACCCTACTCGCCACTGATTGGTCGGGGGGCGGGGCCGGCAGACGTTTGAATCAGGAAGCGGGAGTCAAACCATTAAGAAGTTATAGCAGAAAAAAGGGACAACCAATCAGAAGAAGGGGCGGGGCTAATTAAGGCCAACGAAGCTTAAGGACTCATTACTGAGTCCCATGACACCACCCACAACTTCCTATGTCAAACCATTCAAAAGTTATGGCAGATAAAAGTATTCTAGGGGGCGCTGTTGAGCCGTTAGGCCACGCCCATTAATGCAAACCATGAAATATCAAATGTATCGCCAAGTCTGACTTGCATGCAAAATTTGATTACTTTTGGAGAACTATCAAATATGGACCAATCAGATGAAGGGGGGGCGCGCCTTTTGGCGCCTAGCGTCGCCACGGTAACACTTTTGAAAGAGAAAAGTAATGCGTGTAGTCCCAGGATGGAGACGCACATTTTGATGTATAACACACCTGGGTGCACATTACGGTTCGGGCCGTATTAATTGCCGAAGGAATGGCATAAATTGCGCCAAAATTACACAATTAATTCAAAATGGCCGACTTCCTGTTCGGTTTCGGCCATGGCTCCAAGAGACTTTTCTTGAAGTTGTGCCATGATACAGGTGTGTAGCGATTTTCGTGCATGTACGTCAAACCGTATCGTGGGGCTTGAGGCACAAAGTTTTCCGGGGGGCGCTGTTGAGCCATTTTGCCACGCCCATTAATGTAAACCATAAAATATCAAATTTACCGCCAGGCCTGGCTTGCATGCCAAATTTGGTGCCTTTTGGGGAACTATCAAATATGGACCAATCAGATGAAGGGGGGGTGCGCTTGTGGGCGTCTAGCGTCGCCACGGTAACACTTTTGAAAGAGAAAAGTAATGCGTGTAGTCGCAGGATGGAGACGCACATTTTGATGTATAACACATCTGGGTGCACGATACGGTTCGGGCCGTATTAATTCTCGAAGGAATGGCATATATTGCTCCAAAATTACGCGATTAATTCAGAATGTTCAAAATGGCCGACTTCCTGTTCGGTTTCGGCCATGGCGCCAAGAGACTTTTCTTTAAGTTGCGACATGATACAGGTGTGTACCGATTTTCGTTCATGTACGTCAAAGCGTATTATGGGGCTTGAGGCGCAAAGTTTTTTCGGTCTGAGCCAATCAGATGAAGGGTGGGCGCGCTTTTTGTCGTCTAGCGTCGCCACGGTAACGCTTTTGAAAGAGAAAAGTAATGCGTGGTGTCGGAGGATGGAGACGCACATTTTGATGTATAACACACTTGGGGGCACGTTACGGTTCGGGCCGTATTAACTGCCGAAGGAAGGGCATAAATTGCGCCAAAATTACACAATTAATTCAAAATGGCCGACTTCCTGTTCGGTTTCGGGCATGGCTCCAAGAGACTTTTCTTGAAGTTGTGCCATGATACAGGTGTGTAGCGATTTTCGTGCATGTATGTCAAACCATATCGTGGGGCTTGAGGCACAAAGTTTTCAAGGGGGCGCTGTTGAGCCATTTTGCCGCGCCCATTAATGCAAACCATTAAATATCAAATTTTTCGCCAGGCCTGCCTTGCATGCAAAATTTGGTGACTTTTTGGGCACGTTTAGGGGGGCAAAAAGGCCCTCCTTTCGTCAGAAAAATAATAATAATAATTAAAGCTGCAAGCAGCGATGAACGGGCCCTCGCACTCACGTCAACCGCCCCCCATAAGCATATCAGAAATGACACCACCCACGACTTCCTATGTCAAACCCTTCAAAAGTTATAGCAGAAAAAAGGGACGACCAGTCAGAAGAAGGGGCGGGGCTAATTCAGGGCAAAGAAGATCAAGGACTCATTACAGAGTCCCATGACACCACCCACGACTCTCTATGTCAAAACATTCAAAAGTTATAGCAGAAAATAGGGACAACCAATCAGAAAAAGGGACAGGGCTAATTGTCACCAATTATGGTCAAGGACTCAATGCCGAGTCCCATGACACCACCCACGACTCTCTATGTCAAACCTTTCAAAAGTTATGGCAGAAAAAAGTATTCTAGGGGGCGCTGTTGAGCCGTGAGGACACGCCCATTAATGCAAACCATGAAAAAAAAAATCTGATCACTCAAATGAACGACGATCATACAGTACAGCTGTATCTCATGGTCCAGAATGTATGATATTATATTAATCTATTATACCATATAATATTACATGTTGTTATTTCATATTAGCGTACCCAGTAATATAGCATATTGTATTATTGCATTGTATGTTGCTTCATTTCATATATTTTTGACTGTATTATATTGTAAAATTATATATCATAGCGATTGCATTATTATATAATTTCAATTTATAACACTAATATACAATTCCTCACACACACACTCCTTCCAAATGTTTCTTTTTTTTCTCCATTATGACAATTGTATGCTGTCATCCGTTATGTTTTTTGTTTTTAAGCTTGTTATGTCTGTTATTCAAATATATTAATACATTCATTAATATGCTATACTGTATTTTGTATTGTGTATATTGTGTGTGTGTGTGTGTGTGTGTGTGTGTGTGTGTGTGTGTGTGTGTGTATATATATATATATATATATATATATATATATATATATATATATATATATATATATATATATATATATATATACATATATATATATGTGTGTGTGTGTGTGTGTATACCTGAAGTGTGACTACCTGCAGAACGTATTTTAGCATGAAAGCTTGCATATTTAACGTACATCAAGCATCCTGTATCATAGCTACATGTCTGCCGTTTGTAACAAAGCAAACCGCGTGAAAATCGGTTGAAAATCAAGTGAGTTATAGTTATTTTACTTATGCAGACACCTCCTTCCACAATAGAAGTGAACGCTCTAGAGTTAAAGCGATACCAATCCAAGATGGCGGCCACGCCCGACGTTCTCAGGCAGTCAATGCGGCGCCTCGACCAAGATGGCGGCCGCGCTGAACATCAGCCCCTCCCCCCGCGGGAGCTGCGCGCGCAAACTCCACTCAAATTCAAAAGTTATGGCAGAAAATCGGGACAACCAATCAGAAGAAGGGGAAAGAGAAAAGTAATGTGCGTCGTCACAGGACAGAGACGAACATTTTGATGTAAAAAAAACACAAAAATTGCTGACAAAAATTTTGGCATATCAAGCCAGGCTTGAACTCTCGACCTCTGGCAGCAAGGACCGCAATAATCTGGCTGAGCTAAGTCTCAGCTATTCCTTTTATTTGACCTACTGGCTTAGGACAGACCAACATAGCGATAAAATGTCTGGAACTTTTTTTTCCTAATTTTTTTAATATTTGTAAGTTATAAATATTAGTAAAACCCTACTATTTAAATTATTACTTTTTCTGTAACCATTCTGCCAAGTTTGTAACCGGGCTGAGCCGGGAATATTTCTGAAGTCACCACATTACAGGGAGCTGATTGGTCGGGGGGCCGGGCCGTCATCACCCTACTCGCCACTAATTGGTCGGGGGGCGGGGCCGTCATCACCCTACTCGCCACTGATTGGTCGGGGGGCGGGGCCGCCATCACCCTACTCGCCACTGATTGGTCGGGGGGCGGGGCCGTCATCACCCTACTCGCCACTGATTGGTCGGGGGGCGGGGCCGCCATCACCCTACTCGCCACTGATTGGTCAGGGGGCGGGGCCGGCAGACGTTTGAATCAGGAAGCGGGAGTCAGCGCGAGAGCGACTGGCGGCTCGCGGCAATTTTATTATAAAAAAAGGACAACCAATCAGAAGAAGGGGCGGGGCTAATTCAGGCCAATGAAGGTCAAGGACTCCATAAAGAATCTGATGACACCACCCACGAATCTCTATGTCAAACCATTCAAAAGTTATAGCAGAAAATCGGGACAACCAATCAGAAGAAGGGGCGGGGCTAATTAAGGCCAACGAAGCTTAAGGACTCATTACAGAGTCCCATGACACCACCCACGACTCTCTATGTGAAACCATTCAAAAGTTATGGCAGAGAAAAGTATTCTAGGGGGCGCTGTTGAGCCGTTAGGCCACGCCCATTAATGCAAACCATGAAATATCACATTTATTGCCAGGCCTGGCTTGCATGCAAATTTTGGTGACTTTTGGAGAACTATCAAATATGGACCAATCAGATGAAGGGTGGGTGCGCTTTTTCGCGTCTAGCGTCGCCACGGTAACGCTTTTGAAAGAGAAAAGTAATGCGTGGTGTCGCACGATGGAGACGCACATTTTGGTGTATAACACACCTGGGTGCACGTTACGGTTCGGGCTGAATTAACTGCCGAAGGAATGGCATAAATTGCGCCAAAATTACACAATTAATTCAAAATGGCTGACTTCCTGTTCGGTTTCGGCCATGGCTCCAAGAGACTTTTCTTTAAGTTGCGACATGATACAGGTGTGTATCGATTTTCGTGCATGTACGTCAAACCGTATTGTGGGGCTTGAGGCACAAAGTTTTCCGGGGGGCGCTGTTGAGCCATTTTGCCACGCCCATTAATGCAAACCATGAAATATCAAATTTATCGCCAGGCCTGGCTTGCATGCCAAATTTGGTGCCTTTTGGGGAACTATCAAATATGGACCAATCAGATGAAGGGGGGGTGCGCTTGTTGGCGTCTAGCGTCACTACGGTAACACTTTCGAAAGAGAAAAGTAATGCGTGTAGTCGCAGGATGGAGACGCACATTTTGATGTATAACACATCTGGGTTCACGATACGGTTCGGGCTGAATTAACTCTCGAAGGAATGGCATATATTGCTCCAAAATTACGCAATTAATTCAGAATGTTCAAAATGGCCGACTTCCTGTTCGGTTTCGGCCATGGCGCCAAGAGACTTTTCTTTTAGTTGCGACATGATACAGGTGTGTACCGATTTTCGTTCATGTACGTCAAACCGTATTATGGGGCTTGAGGCACAAAGTTTTTTCTGTTGAACCAATCAGATGAAGGGTGGGCGCGCTTTTTGGCGTCTAGCGCCGCCACGGTAACGCTTTTGAAAGAGAAAAGTAATGCGTGTTGTCGCAGGATGGAGACGCACATTTTGATGTATAACACACTTGGGGGCACGTTACGGTTCGGGCTGAATTAACTTTCGAAGGAATGGCATAAATTTCGCCAAAATGACACGACTAATTCAAAATGGCCGACATCCTGTTCGGTTTCGGGCATGACCCCAAGAGACTTTTGTTTAAGTTGTCCCATGATACAGGTGTGTACTGATTTTCGTGCATGTACGTCAAATCGTATCGTGGGGCTTGAGGCACAAAGTTTTCTGGGGGGCGCTGTTGAGCCATTTTGCCACGCCCATTAATGCAAACCTTTAAATATCAAATTTTTCGCCAGGCCTGACTAGGGTGCAAAATTTGGTGACTTTTTGGGCATGTTAAGGGGGGCAAAAAGGCCTTCACTTTGTCAGGAAAATAATAATAATAATAATTAAAGCTGCAAGCAGCGATGAACGGGCCCTCGCACTCACGTCCACCGCCCCCCATAAGCATATCAGAAATGACACCACCCACGACTCTCTATGTCAAACCATTCAAAAGTTATAGCAGAAAAAAGGAACCACCAATCAGAAGAAGGGGCAGGGCTAATTCAGGCCAATGAAGGTCAGGGACTCCATACAGAGTCTGATGACACCACCCACGACTCTCTATGTCAAAGCTTTCAAAAGTTATGGCAGAAAATCGGGACAACCAATCGGAAGAAGGGGCGGGGCTAATTCAGGCCAATGAAGGTCAAGGACTCAATACCGAGTCCCATGACACCACCCACGATTCTTTATGTCAAACCATTCAAATGTTATGGCAGAGAAAAGTATTCTAGGGGGCGCTGTTGAGCCGTTAGGCAACGCCCATTAATGCAAACCATGAAATATCAAATGTATCACCAGGCCTGGCTTGAATGCAAAATCTGGTGACTTTGGTGACAAAAATTGCTCACAAAAAATTCAGAATTCAGCCAGGCTCGAACTCTCAACCTCAGGAACCAAAGACCCCAATGATCTGGCTGAGCTACATGTCAGCTCAGGTACTGCTGTGACTTACTGGCTTATGAGAGACCAAAATAGCGATAAAATATCTGGAACCATTTTTTCCTAATTTTAAAAATATTTGTAAGGTATAAATATTAGTAAAACACTATGTTTTATATTATTACTTTTTCTGTAACCATTCAACCAAGGTTCTAACCGGGCTGAGCACTGGACTATTTCTGACGTAACCACATTACAACAGCTGATTGGTCGGGGGGCGGGGCCGTCATCACCCTACTCGCCACTGATTGGTCGGGGGGCGGGGCCGTCATCACCCTACTCGCCACTGATTGGTCGGGGGGCGGGGCCGGCATACGTTTGAATCAGGAAGCGGGAGTCAGCGCGAGAGCATGACGCCATATTACAGGCAGCTGATTGGTGGGGGAGCGGGGCCGTCATCACCCTACTGATTGGTCGGGGGGCGGGGCCGGCAGACGTTTGAATCAGGAAGCGGGAGTCAGCGCGAGAGCATGACACCATATTACAGGCAGCTGATTGGTCGGGGAGCGGGGCCGTCATCACCCTACTCGCCACTGATTGGTCGGGGGGCGGGGCCGTCATCACCATACTCGCCACTGATTGGTCGGGGGGCGGGGCCGTCATCACCCTACTCGCCACTGATTGGTCGGGGGGCGGGGCCGTCATCACCCTATTCGCCACTGATTGGTCGGGGGGCGGGGCCAGCAGACGTTTGAATCAGGAAGCGGGACTCTCTATGTCAAACCATTCCAAAGTTAAAGCAGAAAATCGGGACAACCAATCAGAAGAAGGGGCGGGGCTAATTAAGGCCAACGAAGCTTAAGAACTCATTACAGAGTCCCATGACACCACCCACGACTTCCTATGTCAAACCATTAAAAAGTTATAGCAGAAAAAAGGGACAACCAATCAGAAGAAGAGGCGGGGCTAATTCTGGCCAACGAAGCTTAAGAAGTCAGTACAATGTCCCATGACACCACCCACGACTTCCTATGTCAAACCATTCAAAAGTTATGGCAGATAAAAGTATTCTAGGGGGCGCTGTTGAGCCGTTAGGCCACGCCCATTAATGCAAACCATGAAATATCAAATTTATCGCCAAGTCTGGCTTGCATGCAAAATTTGGTGACTTTTGGAGAACTATCAAATATGGACCAATCACATGAAGGGGGGGCGCGCCTTTTGGCGTCTAGCGTCGCCACGGTAACACTTTTGAAAGAGAAAAGTAATGCGTGGTGTCGCAGGATGTAGACGCACATTTAGATGTATAACACACCTGGGTGCACGTTACGGTTCGGGCTGAATTAACTGCCGAAGGAATGGCATAAATTGCGCCAAAGTGACACGATTAATTCAAAATGGCCGACTTCCTGTTCGGTTTCGGGCATGACGCCAAGAGACTTTTCTTTAAGTTGTCCCATGATACAGGTGTGTACCGATTTTCGTGCATGTACGTCAAACCGTATCGTGGGGCTTGAGGCACAAAGTTTTCAAGGGGGCGCTGTTGAGCCATTTTACCACGCCCATTAATGCAAACCATTAAATATCAAATTTTTCGCCAGGCCTGACTTGGGTGCAAAATTTGGTGACTTTTTGGGCATGTTGAGGGGGGCAAAAAGGCCATCACTTTGTCAGAAGAAAAAAAAAAATAATAATTAAAGCTGCAAGCAGCAATGAACGGGCCCTCGCACTCACGTCAACCGCCCCCCATAATCATATCAGAAATGACACCACCCACGACTTCCTATGTCAAACCCTTCAAAAGTTATAGCAGAAAAAAGGGACGACCAGTCAGAAGAAGGGGCGGGGCTAATTCAGGGCAAAGAAGATCAAGGACTCATTACAGAGTCCCATGACACCACCCACGACTCTCTATGTCAAAACATTCAAAAGTTATAGCAGAAAATAGGGACAACCAATCAGAAAAAGGGACTGGGCTAATTGTCACCAATTATGGTCAAGGACTCAATGCCGAGTCCCATGACACCACCCACGACTCTCTATGTCAAACCTTTCAAAAGTTATGGCAGAAAAAAGTATTCTAGGGGGCGCTGTTGAGCCGTGAGGACACGCCCATTAATGCAAACCATGAAAAAAAAAATCTGATCACTCAAATGAACGACGATCATACAGTACAGCTGTATCTCATGGTCCAGAATGTATGATATTATATTAATCTATTATACCATATTATATTACATGTTGTTATTTCATATTAGCGTTTCCAGTAATATAGCATATTGTATTATTGCATTGTATGTTGCTTCATTTCATATATTTTTGACTGTATTATGTTGTAAAATTATATATCATAGCGATTGCATTATTATATAATTTCAATTTATAACACTAATATACATTTCCTCACACACACACTCCTTCCAAATGTTTCTTTTTTTTCTCCATTATGACAATTGTATGCTGTCATCCGTTATGTTTTTTGTTTTTAAGCTTGTTATGTCTGTTATTCAAATATATTAATACATTCATTAATATGCTATACTGTATTTTGTATTGTGTATATTGTGTGTGTGTGTGTGTGTGTGTGTGTGTGTGTATATATATATATATATATATATATATATATATATATATATATATATATATATGTGTGTGTGTGTGTGTGTGTATACCTGAAGTGTGACTACCTGCAGAACGTATTTTAGCATGAAAGCTTGCATATTAAACGTACATCAAGCATCCTGTATCATAGCTACATGTCTGCCGTTTGTAACAAAGCAAACCGCGTGAAAATCGGTTGAAGATCAAGTGAGTTATAGTTATTTTACTTATGCAGACACCTCCTTCCACAATAGAAGTGAACGCTCTAGAGTTAAAGCGATACCGATCCAAGATGGCGGCCACGCCCGACGTTCTCAGGCAGTCAATGCGGCGCCTCGACCAAGATGGCGGCCGCGCTGAACATCAGCCCCTCCCCCCGCGGGAGCTGCGCGCGCAAACTCCACTCAAATTCAAAAGTTATGGCAGAAAATCGGGACAACCAATCAGAAGAAAGGGAAAGAGAAAAGTAATGTGCGTCGTCACAGGACAGAGACGAACATTTTGATGTAAAAAAACCACAAAAATTGCTGACAAAAATTTTGGCATATCAAGCCAGGCTTGAACTCTCGACCTCTGGCAGCAAAGACCGCAATAATCTGGCTGAGTTAAGTCTCAGCTATTCTTGTTATTTGACCTACTGGCTTAGGACAGACCAACATAGCGATAAAATGTCTGGAACTTTTTTTTTCCTAATTTTTTAAATATTTGTAAGTTATAAATATTAGTAAAACCCTACTATTTAAATTATTACTTTTTCTGTAACCATTCTGCCAAGGTTGTAACCGGGCTGAGCCGGGAATATTTCTGAAGTCACCACATTACAGGGAGCTGATTGGTCGGGGGGCGGGGCCGTCATCACCCTACTCGCCACTGATTGGTCGGGGGGCGGCGCCGTCATCACCCTACTCGCCACTGATTGGTCGGGGGGCGGGGCCGCCATCACCCTACTCGCCACTGATTGGTCAGGGGGCGGGGCCGGCAGACGTTTGAATCAGGAAGCGGGAGTCAGCGCGAGAGCGACTGGCGGCTCGCGGCAATTTTATTATAAAAAAAGGACAACCCATCAGAAGAAGGGGCGGGGCTAATTCAGGCCAATGAAGGTCAAGGACTCCATAAAGAATCTGATGACACCACCCACGACTCTCTATGTCAAACCATTCAAAAGTTAGGCTATAGCAGAAAATCGGGACAACCAATCAGAAGAAGGGGCGGGGCTAATTAAGGCCAACGAAGCTTAAGGACTCATTACAGAGTCCCATGACACCACCCACGACTCTCTATGTGAAACCATTCAAAAGTTATGGCAGAGAAAAGTATTCTAGGGGGCGCTGTTGAGCCGTTAGGCCACGGCCCATTAATGGAAACCATGAAATATCACATTTATCGCCAGGCCTGGCTTGCATGCAAATTTTGGTGACTTTTGGAGAACTATCAAATATGGACCAATCAGATGAAGGGTGGGTGCGCTTTTTCGCGTCTAGCGTCGCCACGGTAACACTTTTGAAAGAGAAAAGTAATGCGTGGTGTCGCACGATGGAGACGCACATTTTGGTGTATAACACACCTGGGTGCACGTTACGGTTCGGGCTGAATTAACTGCCGAAGGAATGGCATAAATTGCGCCAAAATTACACAATTAATTCAAAATGGCTGACTTCCTGTTCGGTTTCGGCCATGGCTCCAAGAGACTTTTCTTTAAGTTGCGACATGATACAGGTGTGTATCGATTTTCGTGCATGTACGTCAAACCGTATTGTGGGGCTTGAGGCACAAAGTTTTCCGGGGGGCGCTGTTGAGCCATTTTGCCACGCCCATTAATGCAAACCATGAAATATCAAATTTATCGCCAGGCCTGGCTTGCATGCCAAATTTGGTGCCTTTTGGGGAACTATCAAATATGGACCAATCAGATGAAGGGGGGGTGCGCTTGTTGGCGTCTAGCGTCACTACGGTAACACTTTCGAAAGAGAAAAGTAATGCGTGTAGTCGCAGGATGGAGACACACATTTTGATGTATAACACATCTGGGTTCACGATACGGTTCGGGCTGAATTAACTCTCGAAGGAATGGCATATATTGCTCCAAAATTACGCAATTAATTCAGAATGTTCAAAATGGCCGACTTCCTGTTCGGTTTCGGCCATGGCGCCAAGAGACTTTTCTTTTAGTTGCGACATGATACAGGTGTGTACCGATTTTCGTTCATGTACGTCAAACCGTATTATGGGGCTTGAGGCACAAAGTTTTTTCTGTTGAACCAATCAGATGAAGGGTGGGCGCGCTTTTTGGCGTCTAGCGCCGCCACGGTAACGCTTTTGAATGAGAAAAGTAATGCGTGTTGTCGCAGGATGGAGACGCACATTTTGATGTATAACACACTTGGGGGCACGTTACGGTTCGGGCTGAATTAACTTTCGAAGGAATGGCATAAATTTCGCCAAAATGACACGACTAATTCAAAATGGCCGACATCCTGTTCGGTTTCGGGCATGACCCCAAGAGACTTTTGTTTAAGTTGTCCCATGATACAGGTGTGTACTGATTTTCGTGCATGTACGTCAAATCGTATCGTGGGGCTTGAGGCACAAAGTTTTCTGGGGGGCGCTGTTGAGCCATTTTGCCACGCCCATTAATGCAAACCTTTAAATATCAAATTTTTCGCCAGGCCTGACTAGGGTGCAAAATTTGGTGACTTTTTGGGCATGTTAAGGGGGGCAAAAAGGCCTTCACTTTGTCAGGAAAATAATAATAATAATAATAATAATAAAAATTCCTGCAAATACAATAGGGCCTTCGCACTGCAAGTGCTCGGGCCCTAATAATAATAATTAAAGCTGCAAGCAGCGATGAACGGGCCCTCGCACTCACGGCCACCGCCCCCATGAGCATATCAGAAATGACACCACCCACGACTTCCTATGTCAAACCATTCAAAAGATATAGCAGAAAAAAGGGACAACCAATCAGAAGAAGGGGCGGGGCTAATTCAGGCCAATGAAGGTCAAGGACTCCATACAGAATCTGATGACACCACCCACGACTCTCTATGTCAAACCATTCAAAAGTTATAGCAGAAAATCGGGACGACCAATCAGAAGAAGGGGCGGGGCTAATTTTCATCAATTATGGTCAAGGACTCAATACTGAGTCCCATGACACCACCCACGACTCTTTATGTCAAACCTTTCAAAAGTTATGGCAGAGAAAAGTATTCTAGGGGGCGCTGTTGAGCCGTTAGGCCACGCCCATTAATGCAAACCATGAAATATCAAATTTATCACCAGGCCTGGCCTGCATGCAAAATTTGGTGACTTTTGGAGAACTATCAAATATGGACCGATCAGATGAAGGGGAGGCGCGCTTTTTCGCGTCTAGCGTCGCCACGGTAACACTTTTGAAAGAGAAAAGTAATGTGCGTCGTCGCAGGACAGAGACGCACATTTTGATGTAAAAAAAAAAAAAAATTGCTGACAAAAATTTTGGCATAGGCTACAGCCAGACTCGAACTCCCGACCTCTGGCACCAAAGACCGATATGCTCTGGGTGAGCTATGTCTCAACCATTGCTTTTGCTTTGACTTACTGGCTTAGGAGAGACCAACATAGCAATAAAATGTCTGGAGCTTTTTTTCCGAATTTTTTAAATATTTGTAAGGTATAAATATTAGTAAAACACTACAATTTCATTTATTACTCTTTCTGTAAGCATTCTACCGAGGTTCTAACCGGGCTGAGCACGGGACTATTTCTGACGTCACCACATTACAACAGCTGATCGGTCGGGGGGCGGGGCCGTCATCACCCTACTCGCCACTGATTGGTCGGGGGGCGGGGCCGTCATCACCCTACTCGCCCCTGATTGGTCGGGGGGCGGGGCCGGCAGACGTTTGAATCAGGAAGCGGGAGTCAAACCATTAAAAAGTTATAGCAGAAAAAAGGGACAACCAATCAGAAGAAGGGGCGGGGCTAATTAAGGCCAACGAAGCTTAAGGACTCATTACAGAGTCCCATGACACCACCCACAACTTCCTATGTCAAACCATTCAAAAGTTATGGCAGATAAAAGTATTCTAGGGGGCGCTGTTGAGCCGTTAGGCCACGCCCATTAATGCAAACCATGAAATATCAAATTTATCGCCAAGTCTGGCTTGCATGCAAAATTTGGTGACTTTTGGAGAACTATCAAATATGGACCAATCACATGAAGGGGGGGGCGCGCCTTTTGGCGTCTAGCGTCGCCACGGTAACACTTTTGAAAGAGAAAAGTAATGCGTGTAGTCGCAGGATGTAGACGCACATTTTGATGTATAACACACCTGGGTGCACGTTACGGTTCGGGCTGAATTAACTGCCGAAGGAATGGCATAAATTTCGCCAAAATTACACAATTTATTCAAAATTGCCGACATCCTGTTCGGTTTCGGCCATGGCTCCAAGAGACTTTTCTTTAAGTTGTGCCATGATACAGGTGTGTAGCGATTTTCGTGCATGTACGTCAAACCGTATTGTGGGGCTTGAGGCACAAAGTTTTCCGGGGGGCGCTGTTGAGCCATTTTGCCACGCCCATTAATGCAAACCATGAAATATCAAATTTATCGCCAGGCCTGGCTTGCATGCCAAATTTGGTGCCTTTTGGGGAACTATCAAATATGGACCAATCAGATGAAGGGGGGGTGCGCTTGTTGGCTTCTAGCATCGCCACGGTAACACTTTTTAAAGAGAAAAGTAATGCGTGTAGTCGCAGGATGGAGACGCACATTTTGATGTATAACACATCTGGGTTCACGATACGGTTCGGGCTGAATTAACTCTCGAAGGAATGGCATATATTGCTCCAAAATTACGCAATTAATTCAGAATGTTAAAAATGGCCGACTTCCTGTTTGGTTTCGGCCATGGCGCCAAGAGACTTTTCTTTTAGTTGCGACATGATACAGGAGTGTACCAATTTTCGTTCATGTACGTCAAACCGTATTATGGGGCTTGAGGCGCTAAGTTTTTTCTGTCTGAACCAACCAGATGAAGGGTGGGCGCGCTTTTTGGCGTCTAGCGTCGCCACGGTAACGCTTTTGAAAGAGAAAAGTAATGCGTGTGGTCGCAGGAGGGAGACGCACATTTTGATGTATAATACACCTGGGTGCACGTTACGGTTCGGGCTGAATTAACTGCCGAAGGAATGGCATAAATTGCGCCAAAGTGACACGATTAATTCAAAATGGCCGACTTCCTGTTCGGTTTCAGGCATGACGGCAAGAGACTTTTCTTTAAGCTGTCCCATGATACAGGTGTGTACCGATTTTCGTGCATGTACGTCAAACCGTATCGTGGGGCTTGAAGCACAAAGTTTTCAAGGGGGCGCTGTTGAGCCATTTTGCCACGCCCATTAATGCAAACCATTAAATATCAAATTTTTCGCCAGGCATGACTTTGGTGCAAAATTTGGTGACTTTTTGGGCATGTTAAGGGGGGCAAAAAGGCCATCACTTTGTCAGAAGAAAAATAATAATAATAATTAAAGCTGCAAGCAGCAATGAACGGGCCCTCGCACTCACGTCAACCGCCCCCCATAATCATATCAGAAATGACACCACCCACGACTTCCTATGTCAAACCCTTCAAAAGTTATAGCAGAAAAAAGGGACGACCAGTCAGAAGAAGGGGCGGGGCTAATTCAGGGCAAAGAAGATCAAGGACTCATTACAGAGTCCCATGACACCACCCACGACTCTCTATGTCAAAACATTCAAAAGTTATAGCAGAAAATAGGGACAACCAATCAGAAAAAGGGACTGGGCTAATTGTCACCAATTATGGTCAAGGACTCAATGCCGAGTCCCATGACACCACCCACGACTCTCTATGTCAAACCTTTCAAAAGTTATGGCAGAAAAAAGTATTCTAGGGGGCGCTGTTGAGCCGTGAGGACACGCCCATTAATGCAAACCATGAAAAAAAAAATCTGATCACTCAAATGAACGACGATCATACAGTACAGCTGTATCTCATGGTCCAGAATGTATGATATTATATTAATCTATTATACCATATTATATTACATGTTGTTATTTCATATTAGCGTTTCCAGTAATATAGCATATTGTATTATTGCATTGTATGTTGCTTCATTTCATATATTTTTGACTGTATTATGTTGTAAAATTATATATCATAGCGATTGCATTATTATATAATTTCAATTTATAACACTAATATACATTTCCTCACACACACACTCCTTCCAAATGTTTCTTTTTTTTCTCCATTATGACAATTGTATGCTGTCATCCGTTATGTTTTTTGTTTTTAAGCTTGTTATGTCTGTTATTCAAATATATTAATACATTCATTAATATGCTATACTGTATTTTGTATTGTGTATATTGTGTGTGTGTGTGTGTGTGTGTGTGTGTGTGTATATATATATATATATATATATATATATATATATATATATATATATATATATGTGTGTGTGTGTGTGTGTGTATACCTGAAGTGTGACTACCTGCAGAACGTATTTTAGCATGAAAGCTTGCATATTAAACGTACATCAAGCATCCTGTATCATAGCTACATGTCTGCCGTTTGTAACAAAGCAAACCGCGTGAAAATCGGTTGAAGATCAAGTGAGTTATAGTTATTTTACTTATGCAGACACCTCCTTCCACAATAGAAGTGAACGCTCTAGAGTTAAAGCGATACCGATCCAAGATGGCGGCCACGCCCGACGTTCTCAGGCAGTCAATGCGGCGCCTCGACCAAGATGGCGGCCGCGCTGAACATCAGCCCCTCCCCCCGCGGGAGCTGCGCGCGCAAACTCCACTCAAATTCAAAAGTTATGGCAGAAAATCGGGACAACCAATCAGAAGAAAGGGAAAGAGAAAAGTAATGTGCGTCGTCACAGGACAGAGACGAACATTTTGATGTAAAAAAACCACAAAAATTGCTGACAAAAATTTTGGCATATCAAGCCAGGCTTGAACTCTCGACCTCTGGCAGCAAAGACCGCAATAATCTGGCTGAGTTAAGTCTCAGCTATTCTTGTTATTTGACCTACTGGCTTAGGACAGACCAACATAGCGATAAAATGTCTGGAACTTTTTTTTTCCTAATTTTTTAAATATTTGTAAGTTATAAATATTAGTAAAACCCTACTATTTAAATTATTACTTTTTCTGTAACCATTCTGCCAAGGTTGTAACCGGGCTGAGCCGGGAATATTTCTGAAGTCACCACATTACAGGGAGCTGATTGGTCGGGGGGCGGGGCCGTCATCACCCTACTCGCCACTGATTGGTCGGGGGGCGGCGCCGTCATCACCCTACTCGCCACTGATTGGTCGGGGGGCGGGGCCGCCATCACCCTACTCGCCACTGATTGGTCAGGGGGCGGGGCCGGCAGACGTTTGAATCAGGAAGCGGGAGTCAGCGCGAGAGCGACTGGCGGCTCGCGGCAATTTTATTATAAAAAAAGGACAACCCATCAGAAGAAGGGGCGGGGCTAATTCAGGCCAATGAAGGTCAAGGACTCCATAAAGAATCTGATGACACCACCCACGACTCTCTATGTCAAACCATTCAAAAGTTAGGCTATAGCAGAAAATCGGGACAACCAATCAGAAGAAGGGGCGGGGCTAATTAAGGCCAACGAAGCTTAAGGACTCATTACAGAGTCCCATGACACCACCCACGACTCTCTATGTGAAACCATTCAAAAGTTATGGCAGAGAAAAGTATTCTAGGGGGCGCTGTTGAGCCGTTAGGCCACGGCCCATTAATGGAAACCATGAAATATCACATTTATCGCCAGGCCTGGCTTGCATGCAAATTTTGGTGACTTTTGGAGAACTATCAAATATGGACCAATCAGATGAAGGGTGGGTGCGCTTTTTCGCGTCTAGCGTCGCCACGGTAACACTTTTGAAAGAGAAAAGTAATGCGTGGTGTCGCACGATGGAGACGCACATTTTGGTGTATAACACACCTGGGTGCACGTTACGGTTCGGGCTGAATTAACTGCCGAAGGAATGGCATAAATTGCGCCAAAATTACACAATTAATTCAAAATGGCTGACTTCCTGTTCGGTTTCGGCCATGGCTCCAAGAGACTTTTCTTTAAGTTGCGACATGATACAGGTGTGTATCGATTTTCGTGCATGTACGTCAAACCGTATTGTGGGGCTTGAGGCACAAAGTTTTCCGGGGGGCGCTGTTGAGCCATTTTGCCACGCCCATTAATGCAAACCATGAAATATCAAATTTATCGCCAGGCCTGGCTTGCATGCCAAATTTGGTGCCTTTTGGGGAACTATCAAATATGGACCAATCAGATGAAGGGGGGGTGCGCTTGTTGGCGTCTAGCGTCACTACGGTAACACTTTCGAAAGAGAAAAGTAATGCGTGTAGTCGCAGGATGGAGACACACATTTTGATGTATAACACATCTGGGTTCACGATACGGTTCGGGCTGAATTAACTCTCGAAGGAATGGCATATATTGCTCCAAAATTACGCAATTAATTCAGAATGTTCAAAATGGCCGACTTCCTGTTCGGTTTCGGCCATGGCGCCAAGAGACTTTTCTTTTAGTTGCGACATGATACAGGTGTGTACCGATTTTCGTTCATGTACGTCAAACCGTATTATGGGGCTTGAGGCACAAAGTTTTTTCTGTTGAACCAATCAGATGAAGGGTGGGCGCGCTTTTTGGCGTCTAGCGCCGCCACGGTAACGCTTTTGAATGAGAAAAGTAATGCGTGTTGTCGCAGGATGGAGACGCACATTTTGATGTATAACACACTTGGGGGCACGTTACGGTTCGGGCTGAATTAACTTTCGAAGGAATGGCATAAATTTCGCCAAAATGACACGACTAATTCAAAATGGCCGACATCCTGTTCGGTTTCGGGCATGACCCCAAGAGACTTTTGTTTAAGTTGTCCCATGATACAGGTGTGTACTGATTTTCGTGCATGTACGTCAAATCGTATCGTGGGGCTTGAGGCACAAAGTTTTCTGGGGGGCGCTGTTGAGCCATTTTGCCACGCCCATTAATGCAAACCTTTAAATATCAAATTTTTCGCCAGGCCTGACTAGGGTGCAAAATTTGGTGACTTTTTGGGCATGTTAAGGGGGGCAAAAAGGCCTTCACTTTGTCAGGAAAATAATAATAATAATAATAATAATAAAAATTCCTGCAAATACAATAGGGCCTTCGCACTGCAAGTGCTCGGGCCCTAATAATAATAATAATAAAAATTCCTGCAAATACAATAGGGCCTTCGCACTGAAGGTGCTCGGGCCCTAACTAGAAAATTTCTGGAAATTTTGATATGGGCATGCCCTACTGCCCATTCGTCCCCTCTTGCTGCTTTGGTTTGGGGCTGTAGTGGTTGTGTTCGGGGTGGTTCTATGTCAGTTTGAGGTGTTTTTACGCTTGTATTTCATTCATTCCTGTGCTCCCAATAGTTATTAATGGGGCGCGCTTTTTGGCATCTAGCGTTGCCACGGTAACGCTTTTGACTGAGAAAAGTAATGCCCATCGAGGCAAGATGGAGACGCATCTAACGATGTATGCCGTGCATGGGTGCACGTTCCGGTTCAGGCTACGTTAACGGATAGGTTTTTTTTTTCACCATGGTACAAAACCCCATCCGAATGAATGGGGCCATTTGGCCAGGATTTTGACATAAAATTTCCTTAAATCCCAGCTTCATGAAATTTGAGTATGTTGAATTCCATAGCGTGCCGAGTCAGGGGACATTTGTACGATGTCTCTACGATAACCTGTTGCCTAGCAACAAGCGTCCAAATTCAAACAGAAATAAAAAAAAAAAATGAAAGGTCAATATCGCGAAAACTGTAGTAATTAGCATAATGAGGTTGTAGGGGCCGTTACTGCCAATCGGGCCGAGTGTTTGAAAGTTTCAACCATGTCTCTACGATAAAGTTCGGCCGAGCAATAAGCGTCCGAATTTTCGCCTTTTTTTTTGCTTTTTGGCATCTAGCGTTGCCACGGTAACACTTTTTACTGAGAAAAGTAATGCCCATCGAGGAACCATGGAGACGCATCCAACGATGTATGCCATGTATGGGTGCATGTTCCGGTTCAGGCTATGTTAACGGATAGGTTTATTTTTCACCATGGTAAAAAACTCCATCCGAATGAATGGGGCCATGTGGCCTGGATTTTGACATAAAATTTTCTTAAATCCCAGCTTCATGAAATTTGAGTATGTTGAAGTCCACAGCGTGCCGAGTCGGGAAACATTTGTACCATGTCTCTACGATAACCTGTTGCCTAGCAACAAGCGTCCAAAGTCAAATGGAAAAAAAAAAAAAAAAGAAAGGTCAATATCACAAAAACTGTAATACTTGGCATAATGAGCTTGTACGTACCTTTAGGGACAATCAGGCCGAGTGTTTGAAAGTTTGAACGATGTCTCTACGACAAAGTTCGGCCGAGCAATAAGCGTGGGAATTTTCGCCTTTTTTTTTGCTTTTTGGCAACTAGCGTTGCCCCGGTAACCCCTATTACGGAGAAAAGTAATGCCCATCGAGGCATGATGGAGACGCATCCAACGATGTATGCCATGCATGGGTGCACATTCCGGTTCGGGCCGCATTAACGGACGAAAAAAAGTGCGGAATAAGAATAATAATAAAAAGAAAAGGGAAACCTTTTCTAGATACTAAATATATCGCCTTCATTTTCATGTTTTTCCTCGTTTTTCCGGCCGTGTTTTAGTTTTTGGGGATTTTTTTTTTCCACATCAGAGCGGGGTCATGCTGTACACCCGCTGGTGCGCAGTGGGACTTTTGCGACTTTAGCTTGTTAGCAAAATGCTAGCAACATTGCCCTTTGGGCCATTCTGGACGATTGCAATATGGTCATGCCATTACTTGGCATGCCCATAATAATAATAATAAAAATTCCTGCAAATACAATAGGGCCTTCGCACTGAAGGTGCTCGGGCCCTAATAATAATAATAACGCGAAGAATTCCTACAGATACAATAGGGCCTTCGCACTGAAGGTGCTCGGGCCCTAAAAACACTTTTCTGAACTTATCAATATGACTCTGTCCTTCACAGGATAAGTAACATGGATCACTGCAAAAACTCACAATCTTAACAAGAATATTTGTCTTATTTCTAGTTAAAATGTCTCATTTTAGTAAAAAAAATCTCATTACGCTTAAAACAACAACAAAAAAAACAACAGTTTTCACCTGTTTCAAGTAGATTTTCACTTGAAATAAGTAGAAAAATCTGCCAGTGGAACAAGATTGTTTTGCTTGTAATAAGAAGATAAATCTTGGCCACTGGCAGATTTTCCTACTTATTTCAAGTGAAAATTTACTTGAAACAGGTGAAAATTGTCAAATAAGTTATTTTTCTGGTGTTATTTTTCTGGTGATGACTCTAAATGTTGAAATAGCAGTAAAACCACATTCATTGATGAAATGACATAAGGGATGGAAAGGAGGGATGACAGTTTTACAGGGGGGATGATTTGGACCGTTTTTATTTCAGTGGGGGTGCCATCCCCCCTCATCCCCCTCAACTCCAGTACTGGGCACAAGTGGCAGAAGTCGCCCACATTAGGCCCAGATTCCTCAGCGAAGTGGGATTTAACGTTACTCATGACCAGTGAGGTGTGACTGGTGACTGAATGAATTTTCATTCAGTCACCAGTTTCTTCTGCGCAGGAACAGAGGTGTCAAGTAACAAAGTACAAATACTTCATTACCTTACTTAAGTAGAAATCTTGGTTATCTATATTTCACTGGAGTAATTATTTTTCAGACGACTTTTTACTTTTACTCCTTCCATTTTCACGCAATTATCTGTACTTTTTACTCCTTACATTTTAAAAACAGCCTCGTTACTCTATTTCATTTGGGCCTTTAAATAAAAACTATCCAGTTAAATTGCTCCATCCGGATAGAGTGAATTTGGTTGTGGTTGTTTCAGATGTTCTTGTCCAGTTTTGTTCTTACATCCGTTCCCTCAGATTCCTGCAACTAAACTTGGATGTACATTCCAATAAAGGTTAGGATAAATGATAACATGAACATGAAGTTTGACTTTTTGCACCATTACAATACTTATAGGTAACTAGTCATCATATCTGCTGCTCTCTGAAACACATGTTAATGCTCAATAGTACACATATATGCTTCTTTAATATATTTGCATTATACTAAGATGCATTCATTTTCAATGGCTTTTGTCCTTAATGGCTTTTTTCCCCCTTACATTACTTTTACTTTTATACTTTAAGTAGTTTTGAAACCAGTACTTTTATACTTTTACTTGAGTAAAAAACTTGAGTTGATACTTCAAGTATTTTTAAAACTCTAGTATCTATACTTCTACCTGAGTAATGCATGTGAATACTAAAGACACCTCTGCGCAGGAATCAGTCCCTTCTTTGTGCTTCAAGTTTTTAGAGACCAACATCTCTAACTGCTGCTTTTGTGTAGAATATCTAGTAAATTACAACGTTTTCATATACCACAGCTAGAAAAAGTCGAGTAAATCAAAAAGTAGATCCAAATGCTCTGTCGACAATAATTTACATCTTCAGCGCCAACATGGATCATTTTCCAGCACTTTCTTTGTGCTTTGTTGGATTAAAACAAAGATTGAAGTGAGGGAAACATGCTTGTGTTTCTCTCTTCTTCCCTTTGCTTTCTTGGTTTCCGTAGCCAGATATGGATGGGCGCGAGCGAGCGAGCGAGCGAGCGAACGCCTCCTGCAGCGTCAGCCTGTCTGAGAGCGATGGGCAACAACACGACAGAGACGTTTATGTGGGAGCAGAAAGTAGAAAAAAGAGGCAAAAAAAAGGCCTTAGGCGTAATACACAAATGCCGTCAGTTTATAATCTTTCCCAAATTCCTGCATGTCCATAAATTGTTATTATCACTGTGAGTGTTTGAGCGAGCAGACAAATCGAGGTGCGGGATTGAAGATGAATTTCAGAGAGAGCAGAACCGAGCTAATCGGATCAAAAGTAAGTGATGGTGCTATTCTGCTTGAAAAACACAATTTGTAAGAATGAGGCCATGTGTGCATTTGCAAATATGTCAGTCCTCCTCTTCTCTGTGTTGCTGTGTATTCATCGCCAGCCCGGGAAGGCCAGAGAGATGCTGATGAACTCTTTGTTTAGACAAATCTGGAAATTACACTGGCTTATTTTGCCTGGAAAGTGTCATTTTTTTCCCCCGTCCTGCAGTGGTGTATCTCAAACTCAGGAGAAAGGTCATGGCAAAGTGTTTCCCTCGGAGCGTCGTACTGCAATAAAACACAAGTAAACACAAAGCAAGACGGATTCAAGCCGCCCCGTGTTCACATAGCCATTAGTGATTTATACTGTGTTTCTAATCCCCGGCTCGGGCCGCCCCGCCGCCATTAAGCTTCAAAATTACATGTTCTATCACGAGCGGCCGCTCTCACCTGAGTATTGAATTACTGAAACAAAATATGAATAATTAATACTGAGAAATAGGTTCCTGGCAACTGGAATGAGCATTATGTTCCCCCTGTTTTCTCCTCCTCTTCTTTCTCTGCGCTGGTGTGGTTTGATCTGCTCGGATATCTCTACCCAGGGAGCGTCCACATCCTCCACATCCTCCCCTCCGCCGCTCCGTCCTCGGCCACCGAGACACCACCGGGTTGAGTTTGAGTTTGAGTTTGAGTTTATTTCGATCAGCAATAGAAAATAAATAAATGTCCTTCCAACAAAAAAGAAAGGAGTACATAAGTCTGACCAAAAGGGTTAGGGCTGAAGCTAACGAGCTTATAGACGCCCTAACCTTTATACCATCAAATCATAGCATACGTTTATACCAGGGGTCGGCAACCCGCGGCTCTGGAGCCGCATGCGGCTCTTTAGCGCCGCTCTAGTGGCTCCTGGAGCTTTTTCAAAAATGTTTGACCTTTTTTTCTTCTTTTTTTTCTTTTTCTTTTTTTTCTTCTTTTTTTGTCTTTTTTTTCTTCCCTTTTCCTTTCGTTTTTAATCTCGACATTTCGACTTTTTTCTCAACATTTCAACTTTTTTCTCGAGATTGTACTTCAACATTAATCTCGCCATTTCAACTTCTTTCTTGACATTTCAACTTTTTTCTCGAAATTTTTACTATTTCCTCGACATTTCAACTTTTTTCTCGAAATTTTTACTATTTCCTCGACATTTCAACTTTTTTCTCGAAATTTTGACTTTTTTCTCGACATTTCGCCTTTCACCATTTGCCTTCATTCTAAGGCTTATACAAGACTTTTCATTTTTTTGCAGCTCCGGACATATTTGTTTTTTGTGTTTTGGTCCAATATGGCTCTTTCAACATTTTGGGTTGCCGACCCCTGGTCTATACAGTACACACACATACACATTGATACATTCATGCATCTACACCCATATACAGAGTGCACATACTCATATACACATAGATGTTCACACGTACACACATACCTACCACCTATACATATAAATACACATACACAGCCAATACCAAAAATAACACCAGAGATTCAGTTCAATTTCCCACTAAATCGTGATTATATACCATCATGTCTATACATATCCAGAGTATTGTTTTTAAATTCTTTTCTGAATTGCGCAATATTTTTACTTTCTTTGATGTTGTCAGGTAACTTATTCCACAGATACACACATGCTTTTCAGAGTAGTGTGTACAATCGGTTGTTTGAAATTCCATCTCCCTCTTAGCTCATATCCTCCTACTCTATTACTAAACATTTTCTGTATATTACCAGGAACTAAATTATTTCATGCATTATACAAAATTTGAGTGGTTTTTCAGTGGTTGCTGGTCTGACGCTGACGCAGTTCCTCCCCAGACCACTAGGCTGCAGGAGTGAGTCCATCCTGCTATCCACACGGAGACCCAAGATAACCCTAACCCAAGATAAATCACGAGTGACAGCAGCATCACAGTGACAGATGCCACGCCCCTCTCAGTTGATGCCACGCCCCCCACGCCAGATCGGGGCCAAAAGTCTGAACCTGAAAAAAAAAATTTAAACTGAAAAAAAAAGATGTGAAACTGAAAAAAAAGACGTGAAACTGAAAAAAAAAGATTTGAAACTGAAAAAAAGATTTGAAACTGAAATAAAAAGATTTGAAACTGAAAAAAAGATCTGATACTGAAAAAAATAAAATTGAAACTGTAAAAAAGAATTTTCAGGTTGAAATTTTATTTTCAAATTAGCAAAACTTTTGGCCTTGATTTGGCTCCATAGCTCAGGGGCCGGCAACCCGCGGCTCTAGAGCCGCATGCGGCTCTTTAGCGCCGCCCTGGTGGCTCCTGGAGCTTTTTCAAAAATGTTGGACATTTTTCTTCCTTTTTTTTCTTCTTTTTTCCTCTTTTTTTCTTCCCTCTTCCTTTCCCTTTTAATCTCGACATTTCAACTTTTTTCTCAACATTTCGACTTTTTTCTCCAAGTGCATAATGAAAAAAAAATCTTCCTCCTCTAAGATATTATTTTTATTTTTCTCCTGCCTGGCCCTGATACTCTTCCAGAGATTCGCGTAACAAAAAGAGTCACGTGGAAAGACATTAGCATGCTACGGCTCCGTCAACATTTTGGGTTGCCGACTTCTGGACCAGCTAGTTCAGTTTGGTCTATAACTGTAGCAGGGCTAGTGCTACGGGGGCCGACCGACAGGACAGAGGACACAAGTTTTCAGTGCAGGAACTCTTTATTTTCTCCAGACACACCCAAGACACACGTGTGCAGCAGAACCTTCTCCCAGCAGCAGCAGCCCCTCCCTGGAGTGCCGCTGCTCCTTATGAAGGGAGGCAGGGTGGAGAGGTTGATTGGATACACCTGTACCCAATCTCCTGACTGGCTGCTCCTCCACCCTGCCACAATAACCCTTCCAGGGAAACTAATTAAGGCTGTTTATGCATTTAACTTCACAAGAAGTCATATTTTCTTTAAAATACAAACGATTATGCTGTTAAGTCCAAATTTACAAGTCCAGGTTGAACTAACACGACATTTAGATACGAGCTAGTTCAGTCGGAGCTCCAACAGTAGCAGTCGCTAGCAAAACAAATAGACGGATGGATGGATGGATGGATGGATGGATGGATGAATGGATGGATGAATGGATGGATGAATGGATGGATGCACGGATGGATGGATGGATTGATGGATGGATAGATGCATAGATGGATGGATGATGGATGATGGATGGATGGATGGATGATTGATGATGGATGGATGGATGATGGATGGATGGATGGATGATTGATGATGGATGGATGGATGGATGATTGATGGATGATGGATGGATGATGGATGGATGGATGGATGATGGATGGATGGATGGATGGATGGATGATGGATGGATGATGGATGGATGGACGGATGATGGATGGATGGATGATGGATGGATGGATGATGGATGGATGGATGAATGGATTATTCAGAATGAAGGTGGGGTAGCGTTAGCAGCGTGAGCAGCGTTAGCAGCGTGAGAGCGTTAGCAGCGTGAGCAACGTTAGCAGCACGAGAGCGTTAGCAGCGCGAGAGCGTTAGCAGCGCGAGAGCGTTAGCAGCGTGAGCAGCGTTAGCAGCGTGAGAGCGTTAGCAGCGTGAGCAACGTTAGCAGCGTGAGCAACGTTAGCAGCGTTAGCAGCGTGAGCAACATTAGCAGCGTTAGCAGCGTTAGCAGCGTGAGCAGCGTGAGCAATGTTAGCAGCGTGAGCAACGTTAGCAGCGTGAGCAACGTTAGCAGCGTTAGCAGCGTGAGCAACATTAGCAGCGTTAGCAGCGTGAGCAGCGTGAGCAGGGTGAGCTTGTGTCTGAGTTCTGCTCCGTTGTGACATCACAGACGGCTCGTCTGGTTTTTCACACGGTTCCTGGCCCGGGCCAGACAGCTACACCTCCAACCTCCTTATTATCTTCCTCCTCTTCCTCCTCCTCTTCTTTCCTTTAATAAGCTGCCGTTAAATAAATGAGAAAACCCCACCCAGGGGTGATCAGCAGGGCCACAAACCCCTGTCATCTGTCTCTCCCGGCGCTGCCAGGCAACGGAGGGCGAGGAGGGGAAGGAGACCGGGACAGGAGGACAGCCAGCTTTTCCTCTTCTTCTTCATCTTCCTCTCGTTCGCTGGCTGGGCTTTCTGTCGGAGGTGAGAGGGAAGAAGAGAGAAGAGAGAAGAAGAACAGCCTCGTGTTGCCAGACAACCGAAGGCGATCTGCCATTCGCAAGAAAAAAAAAAACACCCATCCATCTTTATTTAATGTGATGAGAGAATACACAAGGAGGAGAGGAAGGAAGGAAGGGAAGGAGACAGACAGACAGGCAGAAAAGGAGGGGAAAAAAACTTTGCTACATATGGAGTGCTTCTTACAACTAATCAGCAGACTGTTGGTGATTGGGGCCGCGGGCGCCAGGTTGGCGCGAGCCGGAGTTAGCACGGTGCCCAGGTCTTTGCTGCAGGCTGCACAGGTTGGCCTCAGCTCTGCTGGGGAGCAGATGGCGAGCCAAAGCTTGTAGTCACACTTACCTTCCCCACTAAATCCCTAATCCCTCCGTGGACGCTCCTCCAAGGCAGGTTTTTGGAGGCAGAAATAGGGGTTACAATCTGGACCGGCGCAGCGCCTGCCAAAACACTCACAACACAGAAATGCAAATTAACTTATTTGTGTTGTACGCCGGCCAAGGCGCCGCTTCTTTTGCGAGTAATTAAGACACCTTGAAAAATATTTGTAAAAGATCAATAATTTTGAAACGGACGGATATAACAATGCGGTGGAAAGGAGAGGAGGAGGAGCAGGCGAGGGTGAGGACGGAGCGTTACGCGGGTTTTCAACCGGCCCGTCACCTGCAGAGACCAGAGACGTCCCCTCAGGTCTCCACGGCTACAACCTTGAGGTGGAAATACCCCGGTTGATGCTGAACGTGCCTTTAAAGACGGCAGCTTGAGGCCTTGGTAGCTTAGAACATTGACTACGTTTCCATGCAGTCAAAATTTGGGTTATTACTAGTATTCCGGTTACTGAAACATTTCGAATTTTCCGTTTACATGGTAATTAATCCTTTGGGATATCTGGATCAAACCAGCGACGCACGGAGAACATCATGACACAATTCCCGTCATTTCTGCTTCTTCTTCCTGTATCCAAATTCAAAACAAATTCTGCTTTGCGCAACTTTTCTCTCACCTTCTTGTAAATCTTCTATCCCGGTACTTTCTACCGTCTACAAATGCAGAAATGTTCATATCCTTCATTACATTTATGAAGTGATTAGTCTCCTCCTGGTCTTGGTTTCTCCGTGTTTATAAGAACTTCCTGGACTCAAAAGACCAGGATTCCTTGTGATCAGAGCATGTGCAGAAAACAGATTCCTGTTCCGTTTGATGGGGATATTCCGTTTGGTGTTTACATGACCCAATATTCAGGTTTTAAAAGGAGTAACCCAGGGCTCATATTGGGTTTTTTTTAAACCCGAATATGAGCAAATTCGGGTTATTCAAAGGGGTTATTGGTGTTTACATGGCCGTGCAAATTCTGGTTATTGCTAATATTCAGGTTTTAAAAGGGTTATTGATGCATGGAAACACAGTCAATGGAATCACAGGTAAGATACCATGTTACTCATTCAAATGTCCACAGGTGCAAATTGTGGAGACTGCTGGAGCCAGCCGGAATGTGTCCTTGGTGTTGCGGTACTTTGGGAGGCGGGGAGTAGGTGAGGACTGTCCAATCACTGACATTCAAGCAGATTGACCAATTGGCGCCGTTGGGGCCGAATGGCGCCTATTGGTTGACTTCTTTGCAAGATTACAGCAGATAGACGAAATATTTTCTTTTGGTTCTTTTTGCTAATCACATTTCATAGGTGACACTACTGGGCCATAACAACCTTATAAAATATTTTGATAAAAATGTACAATATGTAAAATGGTAGACCCTAGCTTTAAAATACACCAGCTATCTGTTTATGAATAGTGTTTCTTGTAGAGTAGACAGGCCGTCAATAATACATTTTACAATACAAATTCTAGTAAAAACTTAAATAGAAAGAGGCTAAACTAGCGAAAGGAAAAAGAAGCCAAAGCTAACAGTTAGCTATAAATCTCTACAGATAGTGATAATTGTGCATTTCTTGTCAACTTTTGTTTCCAAACTACATATAACATGGTATAAAATTATTACTGGGAGGTAAAATTGACGAAACAAAAATTTCACAATATGATTGGAAGCTCACCAAATAGATTAAACTCTGGATTTATGGAACAGTTGCAGAAAAGTTTGTGCACCGCGTAGCTGAACCATGAATATTCGGGTTATTGCCAATATTCGGGTTTTAAAAGGGTTATTGACTGCATGGAAACGCAGAACTTTGTCTGCTTTGAAATTATGCAGTTGTAAAAATTATATTTGCGAATTCGTCATTCATAAGACATTGTTAGGAATAATTAATGAATGCCTTGAATATTTTTTGTGTTTTTTATACACTGGTGACAAACACAGGAAATGATGTCATTCCTTATTATTACATCATTACTCAACATTTAATCTACTCCGACAGGTTGTTAAAGGAAAAATGTTAAAAAAATGTGGTCTCATATTAAAAGAGACATTTTTCATAAATATTTGTATGTGCTTTTATGTCCTTTTGTGCGTATTTTATACATTGGTGACATTGCAGAAAAACAAAGTCATATGTATACAGAGTAAACCAAAGAGAAATGTATCAAAAAAACATAATTAATGTTCATTTTTTCAATTAAAGAGTATTTTGGTGCTAGTACGTACGGGTCGGGGGGCCTGGCTGGTCTTAGACACAAGTAGGGGGGGAACAAGGTAGGAATGGGTGATATTTTACCGTTCACGATAAACCGTCAAAAAAATTCCCCACGGTAAGAATTTGTATCTCACGGTAAAAACGATAAATTCCTGTTGATGATGTTTTTGTGTAAAGATGATTTATGGTTCTGTGTTAAATCCACACACAACGTACGTGAAGGAAGGAAGGAAGGAAGGAAGGAAGGAAGGAAGGAAGGAAGGAAGGAAGGAAGGAAGGAGGGAAGGGAGAGAGGGAGGGAGGAAGGAAGGAAGAGAAGTAAGGAAGGAAGGAAGGAAGGAAGGAAGGAAGGAAGGAAGGAAGGAAGGAAGGAAGGAAGGAAGGAAGGAAGGAAGGAAGGAAGGAAGGAAGGAAGGAAGGAAGGAAGGAAGGAAGGAAGGAAGGAAGGGAGAGAGGGAGGAAGGAAGGAAGAGAAGTAAGGAAGGAAGGAAGGAAGGAAGGAAGGAAGGAAGGAAGGAAGGAAGGAAGGAAGGAAGGAAGGGAGAGAGGGAGGGAGGAAGGAAGGAAGGAAGGAAGGAAGGAAGGAAGGAAGGAAGGAAGGAGGGAAGGAGGGAAGGGAGAGAGGGAGGGAGGAAGGAAGAGAAGTAAGGAAGGAAGGAAGGAAGGAAGGAAGGAAAAGAAGGAAGGAAGGAAGGAAGGAAGGAAGGAAGAGAAGGGAGGGAGGAAGGAAGGAAGAGAAGGAAGGAAGGAAGGAAGGAAGGAAGGAAGGAAGGAAGGAAGGAAGAGAAGGGAGGAAGGAAGGAAGGAAGGAAGGAAGGAAGGAAGGAAGGAAGGAAAGAAGGAAGGATATGAGCAAGAAAGAAAGAAAGAAAGAAAGAAAGAAAGAAAGAAAGAAAGAAAGAAAGAAAGAAAGAAAGAAAGAAAGAAAGAAAGAAAGAAAGAAAGAAAGAACGATAAATTCCCATTGATGACGTTTAGTAGTATTTAGTATCTTTTATAGCAGTGATTTGGCTCCAAAGACTGAATGTGGTGATAGATTTATAGTTACAAAGGTGGAGTTGAATTGGTATTTTTTTTATCGTCATTTTTATCGTTATCGGGATAAATGCCAGAAATTATCGTGATACATTTTTTAGTCCATACCGCCCATCCCTAGCTCCAAGGAAAAAAGGTTGGGAACCAGTGGCTTAGAGGAGGCGTAGGAGCCTCGGTGACACTGTTCAGCTGTGCTTGTTGGCACACACACACACACACACACACACACACACACACACACACACACACACACACACACACACACACACACACACACACACACACACACTCTGTTATTAGCCCGGTGTCAGCAGCACTAAATGGGCTGCAGATGTTAATGCTTTAGATACGGTGGCAGGAGAAAGAGGCTGAGACGAACCCATTCAGACGCAGCAAAGCTAAATACAGAGAGGTGATGCATGATAAACACGGCCGCGTGTTTAACATTTCAACAACACACCAAGTAGGTTTCACAAGGTTGAGCCTCGTGATGATGGGAAGTTTATTGGCTGCAGTCTCTGCGTTGGAAACAGTCGGCCGTTCGGAGGCCGTTTTTGTGGCTCTGAACACTCCAGGGGCGATCGCAGCTCCGGCTGCACATGAACATCATTCAAGCAATCTGTAATCACGCAAACTATGATACAATATACACACACGGCACCTTCAAACTGTGAGAGAAACGCTCAGTTCCACATCTGTAAAAGACCATTTCCAACAGCGAGTGGATACGTGAGCACGTCCTAGAAAGGTGAGGACGTGGAAACTCACTAGCCCTAACCTTTCCTGTCCAGACTGATCTCAGTTTCATCTTCTTATATTTGCCCCACCGTACCGTACATGATCCGCTGGGCGGTGCCTCTCACCCTTCTTCTCCTCTCCTCTTCCCTTCCTCTCTACTCCTTTTCCATTTTTATTTATTATAAGTATCTCATAGCTATCATTTTTGTCCATCGTTCCTGTAGTTTCTTGTGCCGGCCCCCCTTTTTTCTCTTTTGTGCATGTTTGCAGGCCGGAGCCTCGGGAGCTGCGTGCTGTCCTGTGGCTTGCTGCTTCCACCTGCCTGCGGTCCCCATCCCCGGTCATCCCGTTGCTGCTTCCACCTGCCTGCGGTCCCCACCCCCGGTCATCCCGTTGCTGCTTCTACCTGCTTGCGGTCCCCACCCCCGGTCATCCCATTGCTGCTTCCACCTGCCTGTGATCCAGGTCCTGGTCCAGGTTTCTTCTTTCCTAAAAGTAATATTCAGAATATTCTCACATGTTCACTTTATCGTCTGACCAAATTTATTCAAATACGCCTCCTCCCCTTCAAGCAGGAACTAGGTCAGTGTATCATTGAGATTTGTTGGGTACTGTGACATCACAGACCCAGCCTCCCCATCTTCATGGCCATCATAATTCCCATCATGCTGCATTTAACCACCTTACAGGACTGTCTCAGAAAATTAGAATATTGTGATAAAGTTCTTTATTTTCTGTAATGCAATTAAAAAAACAAAAATGTCATACATTCTGGATTCATTACAAATCAACTGAAATATTGCAAGCCTTTAATTATTTTAATATTGCGATCATGGTTTACAGCTTAAGATTAAGATTCCCAGGATATTTGAGATAGGATATTTGAGTTTTCTTAAGCTGTAAGTAATGATCAGCAATATTAAAATAATAAAAGGCTTGCAATATTTCAGTTGATTTGTAATGAATCCAGAATGTATGACATTTTTGTTTTTTTAATTGCATTACAGAAAATCACAATATTCTAATTTTCTGAGACAGTCCTGTTAACTGAGCTGTAGGAATAGATTCAAAATTGTTTTTTTGTAGGCCACATCGTTGGTATTTTGACCAAATGTCCCAAACATTTTATTAATACATCAAGAAATTACTTTCATTTTTTAAGAAGAAAAATAAAAAGCTTGTTTCTGCTGTCATGTATGATGCTACAAGTAGCACAACTGATTTCTTCATTTCCGTTTAAGTTTCGTTAGAACATCATACGTCTAATCTGTCACAGATATAATTCGTGGATGCCAGAGCCGGTTGTGGAGAGTTATTTAGGTTAGAGACGAGCTTGTTTTAGATCCCAGACAGAGTGAATGTAGGTTAGTCTGACAGGAGAAGAGATAAGCAACATGTAACATGCTCCGTACTCAAAGGTATTTCTAGGGAAATTAATGAAACGTTTTACTCCCTGGTACCACACACACCCAGCATTACACAATGTACACAAACAGGAGAAAGACTAGATCTGCCAGTGGTCGACGGGTCTGGATGCTCTTCTGATTCCTGCTGTAAAACAGCGTTGCCATGGCAGCGGAAAGTGGTTTCCACGTGGGAGCAGCTGATGGAGCTTTCCAAAAAAACAGCTAACGACTTGAATTAGCCAATTAGCCAGGAGAGGTCAAGGGTCTGAAGCGGGAGGAGAACGGAGAGGTTTAAACCGTTCTTTCACCTCCATCGTCTTGGGTTTGAGATGTAGAGGAAGTTAAATGGACGAGCTTGAGCAGGATTCCCGCTGTGACTGCAGGAGGATTGTGTTTTCGGTGTTTTCGTTCTAGTGCAGCTCTACACGGATGCTGGACAAACGAGACAAATGAGTGCAAACCTCAACAGCTCAGGTGTGAATAAATGTGTCTGAAAGTCACTCTAAACACTGGTCTTTAAAAATCTGTTATACCACACAATGTTGGTTCAATAATCTAAATGGATTTTTACTGTTCAGGTTTTCACAAGATGTTTCAAAAGATAATCTCACATTTGTTAAGGTTTATTTTGACAGCGCTGCCCTAGTGGCTCCCTGGAGCTTTTTCAAAAATGTTTGACCTTTTTTTTCTTTTTTTCCTTTTTTTTCTTATTTTTTCCCTTTTTTCTCTTTTTTTCTTCTTTTTCTTTTTTTCCTTTTTTCTCTTTTTTTCTTCCTTTTTCCTTTCCTTTTTAATCTCGACATTTCGACTTTTTTCTCGACATTTCGACTTTTTGTGAAATGGCTCTAAAACATTTTGGGTTGCCGACCCCTGGGTTAGGGCATTTAAGACATTTAGGATTACTGCAAGTAAGTGTATATTTACAAAAGTACCGTTAAAGTCGGACGTGCAAACAAGATTTTTGTTGGATAATCTTGAAAATATTTAATCTGGGGCCTATTTATGCAGGTTTGAGGATGGGTTGGAGTGAAAATGACATGTGACTGGTGCAGGGAAAAGCCCCGCCCTGCTCTCGCTGACAGAAAACTGTTCCTTTTTTCTCTTTTTTTCTTCTTTTTTTTTCTTTTTTCTCTTTTTTTCTTCCTTTTTCCTTTCCTTTTTAATCTCGACATTTTGACTTTCTCTCAAAATTTTGACTTTTTTTCTCAAGATTGTACTTCAACATTAATCTTAGACTTTTTTCTCGACATTTCAACCTTTTTCTCGAAGTGCATAATGAAAACAAAAAAACTTTCCCCCAGTTCTAACTAATATAGAAACATGCAACATGTGTTGTCTTCATTCTAAGGCTGATACAAGACTTTTCATTTTTTGCGGCTCCAGACATATTTGTTTTCTGTGTTTTTTTGGTCCGATATGGCTCTAAAACATTTTGGGTTGCCGACCCCCTGGGTTAGGGCATTTAAGACATTTAGGATTATTGCAAGTAAGTGTATTATTTACAAAAGTACCGTTAAAGTCGGACGTGCAAAAAAGATTTTTGTTGGATAATCATGAAAATATTTATCTGGGGCCTATTCATGCAGGTTTGAGGATGGGTTGGAGTGAAAATGACATGTGACTGGTGCAGGGAAAAAGCCCCGCCCTGCTCTCGCTGACAGAGAACTGTTTCTTTTTCTCTTTTTTTTCTTCTTTTCTCTTTTTTTTTCTTTTTTCTCTTTTTTTCTTCCTTTTTTCCTTTCCTTTTTAATCTCGACATTTTGACTTTTTTCTCAAAATTTTGAATTTTTTCTCAACATTTCGACTTTGCCGACCTTGCCGACCCCTGGGTTAGGCATTTAAGACATTTAGGATTATTGCAAGTAAGTGTATATTTACAAAAGTACTGTTAAAGTTGGACGTGCAAACAAGATTAATGTTGGATAATCATGAAAATATTTAATCTGGGGCCTATTCATGCAGGTTTGTACGACGGAGTATTAGGGCCAAACTAAGACAAAAAATAAAAAATAAAGTCATAATAATATGAGAATAAAGTCGTAATATTTTGAGAATAAGTCGTAATATTACGAGAATAAAGTTGTAATATTAAATATATTATAAATATATAAATAGAACTTCACAATATGCTCAATATTCCTCATTTTAACACAGGGAGAAGATGCTCTTCCTGTTAGTGTTCTCATAAATGATATTCTTATAATATTACAACTTTATTCTCATAAAAATTACGATTTTATTCTCATAAATTACGACTTTATTCTCGTAATATTACGACTTTATTCTCGTATTATTATGATTTTTATTCTCATCAATTACGACTTTATTCTGGTAATATTACGACTTTATTCTCGTAATATTATGATTTTATTCTCATAAATTACGACTTTATTCTCATAAATTCACGACTTTATTCTCGTAATTTTACAACTTTATTTTCGTAATATTACGACTTTATTCTTGTAATATTATGACTTTATTCTCGTAATATTACGACTTTATTCTTGTAATATTATGACTTTATTCTCATAATTACAACTTTATTCTCGTAATGTTACGACTTTATTCTTGTAATATTAGGACTTTATTCTATTACGACTTTATTCTCGCAACATTATGACTTTTTTCTCGTAATGTTACGACTTTATTCTCATAATATTATGACTTTATTCTCGTAATTTCCAATTTTTTTCTGTCTTAGTTTGGCCCTAATACTCCGTTGTAGGTTTGAGGATGGGTTGGAGTGAAAATTGACATGTGACTGGTGCAGGGCCCCGCCCTGCTCTCGCTGACAGAAAACTGTTTTGTGCCATGCTGCTGTCGGCCGCCCTGCAGCAGCATTGTACTGTAAGTGTGAGAGGCTGAGAGGCCTCTGGGACCAGCCGGGCGGATCAAACCACCTCCCCCGTACCCGAGCAGATGTCCTCGCTGGGACGGGTTCAGATGGTCCCAGCGAGCAGCGAGGGAAAGGTCAGAGTCACACAGTGGGTTAAACTGGACCCATCATGGAACTGGCTCCGGCTGCATGTCTGTGCAGCACCGCCCCGCTCATCGGCAGGGATTATTTCAATTAAAGCTCACGCTGGCTGATCGTGGGATTACAACGGGGTTTAGAGTGGCAGGACACATCTGAACACGGCACATGGTCCAGCCAGACAGATCCCAGGGGTGGGAGCTGAAATCTGACAGACAGGGGCCATAATTAGTATGTTTGCAAGCTAAACATGAGCTCCATCTCTCCATAAAATATATACATGTTTAGTTGTTTTCATTTTCATCTTAACTCTTTTGTATGACGGAGTATTAGGGCCAAACTAAGACAAAAAAAAAATTGAAATTACAAAAATAAAGTCGTAGAATTACCAGAATAAAGTCATAATGTTGTGAGAATAAAGTCATAATGTTGTGAGAATAAAGTCGTAATATTACGAGAATAAAGTCGTAATATATAATATAATATATAAATATAACTTCACAAGATATTCCTCATTTTAACACAGGGAGAAGATGCTTTTCCTGTTAGAGTTCTCATAAATGACCACTTTATTCTCGTAATATTACGACTTTATTCTCATAAATTACCACTTTATTCTAATAAATTACCACTTTATTCTTGTAATATTACGACTTTATTCTCATAAATTACCACTTTATTCTTGTAATATTACGACTTTATTCTCATAAATTACCACTTTATTCTAATAAATTACCACTTCATTCTTGTAATATTACGACTTTATTCTCATAAATTACCACTTTATTCTAATAAATTACCACTTTATTCTTGTAATATTACGACTTTATTCTCATAAATTACCACTTTATTCTCATAAATTACCACTTTATTCTCATAAATTACCGCGACTTTATTCTCGTAATATTACGACTTTATAATTGCAACATTATGACTTTATTCACGTAATTTTACGACTTTATTCTCATTATATTATGACTTTATTCTCGTAATTTCAAATTTTTTGTTTGGCCCTAATACTCCGTCGTACTTGTAATATGTCACCATGTTTTTATTTTTGTGCATATTTTGCTTGTACGAGTGAAATTTTCTATATTGAATTTATTTTCTTATATGAAGTTTTAATGGACTGTGATTGTTAAAGTTTTAAACACAGGACTTTTTCCCTTTGTTGTTAAAAACCTCAGAAATAATAAGAGATATTCTGATATTATCTCACGCAACAAGATAATCTCGTGTGCAATAGCTAATCTAAAATAATAATATGTATATAGTGAAATGAGGGTCAAATTCAACAATGTAATCCTTTATTTTTACTTTTACATCTTTGAGCATTTTCCTATAAATCTTTACTTAATGTTCAATTTATGTGTAATTTAAAAAAAACAACAACATATAAAACGACTTAAAGTTTCCCCTCAGTGTAACTTATTTGAAAAAATATTTCAATTTAATGCTAATCTAACAATTTTATTAAATATGAAGTTTAGTCAAACATTTTCTAGACTAAAATTCTTAAAAATACCAAATAATCTAAAATAGTCTTCTAATTTTGAAACAAGGCTTTTTACTGTTTTAGGATTTAGTTTTTGGAATAAAGTGTATTTTATCTTTGAAGTTTATTTTTGAACTCTGCAAAGCCCCCAATTCTGCACCCTGAGGAACCCCAGAGTAAATTAAGCCGCTTCACTTTAGGATTCGTTGCGTCCTTCATTATCCCCTGGATGTTGGACTAGGAAAAGGTTTCAATTATAGTTGAAAAGACATGTTTGCATGTACTTTAAAAGTCCTGTTTTAGGGAGATTTACCAGTTACAGCGTCGTACCCTCAACGGAACAAAAACAGAACATGACTGAAGACTTTTGGAGTATGATATTTCCTAACTGGAACGTCTCAGGGGACGATGTAAAGACCTCTACAAGAAGGAATTCCTCACTGTGCATCAATAAACGTCAAAATAACTGGTATCAAAGACAAATCCTCGGAGTCAACGCACATCAGGTTGTTTATAATGAGTACAGGGATCCTCTCAGAGGGATAATTACGTCGCATTTCTTCTTCTTTGGTATTCACAGACACTCGGTCTCATTTATTGGCAGAAATTAAAATAAAAGGTAAACATGAGGAACCCGTTTCTTTCCGATCAGCAGCAGCCGGGGGATGGTGAAAGGTAAAAGCGGCCAACGAGAGACCATTAACCTCTGCCCCCGTGTGCAGTATTCACGGCATGATTTGAACATGAAGAGCATTTACATCCCGGCCCGTCTTTAGCATTTCACGGCAGCGAGCGGCGACTCCGTCTGGCCTTTTACCTGCGGACGGGCCGGCCTGATTGACATGCGCCGGCGGAGCTGCACCTAATTGGCCCCGGAGCCGGCCCCGGAATCCCTGATTCCCAGGAAGATACACATTTGAGAGAGTTGGATCAATTAATGGAGCGGTAATGTGTCTCATTTTCAAACATGACGGAAGTCTAGTGGGAGAGACAAAATGGGATACCTGTTCCAGCTCTGAAGGCAGCAAGGCGGCTCCAGTCCCAGTTCTGGGGAGGTTTCAGCAACAAGCCCAACCCAGAATAAACCGTATTTTCTGGACTATAAGCCCCTACTTTTTCATAGGTTTTCAACCATGCAGCTTATACAAAGGTGCAGCTATTCTGTGGATTTTTCTTCCACCGCTCGGGGCGCTCTAACCGGAATTAGAATCAAAACTAAGACAAAATAAATGCAAAGAAGAATACGCTACTTCTTCTTTAGCAGATAAAAGTAGGTAGAAGCAGATTTCAAACAGATAAATAGATAAATAATAAATACTAAATATTTTCTCTTGGTTCTGTCCCGTTTTAATCAGCAAAGTTGCTGCCGTGTTAAAAGACACTGTTAGGAAAGATCTATTTAGGTACAAACATGTACATCATTTACAGTTCAAAATCCTTCTGTACATGTAGTAAATATCTGGTAACCCTTTCTTTTACAGTACAGTAATAACCAGGTAATACCATGGTAATTACACTGTAATTACCTAGTAGTACCTTGTATTTACAAGGTAATTACATGGTAACTACCGGGTAATTTACCCAGTAAGTACTAGGTAATTATTAGGTATTTTCTTGTACCATGTAATTATGTGTATTTACCATGTAATTACATGGTAAATACCTGGTTGTTTAAACTAAACATTACTAGGTAATTACAAAGACATTATATGGGAACTATGAGGGAAATTACAGGTATTTACTAGGTTAATATTGGTAACTACCAGTCAATTTACCATGTAATTACTCTGAAATTACATGAATTATTTCTAAGTAACTACCAGGTAATTACTAAGTATTTTTCTGCAAACTACCAGGAAATGATAACCTATATTTGAGGTAGTTACCAGCTAATTACACTTCAATGACCATGTAGTTACCTTGTATTTACTATACATTTCATGGATAATTACCGGGTATTTACCCATTCATTATTGATTATGTATTATCAATGGATTGGTGCATGTACCCCCGAGGGTGTAAATGACTCTGTTGACCTTGTAATTAACCTGATAGTTACCATGTTTTACCTGGCAATTGGCAGGTTCTTACCTTGTAGTTACTTGCCCAGTAATTCTATTTCCTAGTATTTACCCAATAAGTACAGACATTTTTACCTGGATTTTACTCAGTAATTAAAGTGAAACTGGACTGTAAAAGAAAGCGTGTGTTGTTTCCATAATATTACCTGGTACTTCCGCATTAAGTACAGAAATAATTACCTGATATTTACCCATTAATTAAAGTGAAACTGGACTGTAAAAGAAAGCGTGTGTCGTTTCCATAATATTACCTGGTACTTGTAGATTATAATTATAAAGATTTGAACAATTGGCAAAACGTCTGATAATTACCTCCCCTTTACCCCGCAATTAGAAAGTTGGACACACACACACACACACACACACACACACACACACACACACACACACACACACACACACACACACACACACACACACACATATAGTCATTTAGTCACATGTATACACACACACACACACACACACACACACACACACACACACACACACACACACACACACACACACACACATGCATGATCATATACATACACACACACACACATAGACATACACACTGGCTTGTTCACCTGCATGCTGGCTCTCTAGTTTTTGGGTTTAGGTAGCGGTAGCGATAGCTTAGCTCAGACTGCGATCAGATCTCAAGATTTAGGTCGATTGCTGTTATTGTTTTGGTTGGCTCCGTGCCGGTTTCGTGCTTTGTTTGTGGTTTTTTTGTTGCAGATTTCCAGTGCTTGACGTGTGTCTCCGTGTGTTCCTGCTTCCTGGATTGGCAGTGGATGTCGTCACCCCCCCCCCCCACCCCCCCACCCCAAAAAAAAAAAAAAAAAAGAAAAAAAAACACTGGGTTTGTATGTGTATATTTATGTATGTGTACGCATATGTGTGCGTATATATATGTATATATTACATATAGTAATAATGCACATATATACACTTTTGGTTTCTACCGTCATGGTATCAATCAATAATATGTGTGCAGACAAGGTAAAAAAAAAAAAAAAAAAAAAAAAAAAAGAAAGTTGGACCACACCCCCTCACATATCCCTCCTCACATATACCTCCTCACACACACCTCCTCACACACACCCCCTCACACACACCTCCTCACACACACCCCCTCGCACACACCCCCTCACATATACCCCCTCACACACACCCCCTCACATATCCCTCCTCACACACACCCCATCACACACACACCCTCACATATACCTCCTCACACACACCCCCCTCACACACACACCCTCACATAAACCCCCTCACACACCACCACCACCTTGTAAGAAATACGCCAAAACAGGTGATCTGTCAGACATTTTTTTTTTCTTCAAAAGGATAAAGAAAAAAAATACAAAGTTCTGTATAAAAACATATTGTACAGTGTAAAACGTATTGCATAGTGTAAAACATTAAACTAGGCACAGTGTTGAAAATATAGGCCCATTCAGTCAATCAATGCAACAATAAAAAATACAGTGCATTCAATAACGATATAAGCAACATATTTAGATCTCAAACTGGCATGTCAAGGACCCCAGTATTATCTGCATTTGGCCATCACCCTTAATCTCTATTTCTTTTCCAGAGCCCTCACAGAAGCAAAGATTTGAGACATGTAAACAACAAAAACACTGGCGAACCACTATAAAATAACTTTCATAAGTTTCAACACAAAATATGACAAGTTAATCATTTGCTTGCATATTTTTACCAACTCTGGAGCAGCGTTAGCATGCTGCTATGCTCGGACGGGAACAGGAAGTTAAGCTTCGTCAATAGCCGAAGTAACAGAGGAAGAACGGTGCTCTTCAAAATAAAAGCATAAAAATAAAACGTAAAATGACAGAAGTGCCTAATTCACTCTGCACGTAATCCGCTGCCATTTACACGCACCACCAGCTGAAAAATAGCAGATCTACAAATTTATAGCGCAGCACTCTGCCCTGAGTGCAGCGATATGAGCTTGTAGATCTGCTATTTTTCAACAGCTACAGCTACTTTAAATATTGGAAAGTAGCTGTAAAAGAAAGGGTTACCAATATCTTTTTTTTTTAAATAAAGCGGATGCAGCTTATATGCAGGTGCGGCTTATAGTCCAGAAAATACGGTAAATGTTTTTATTATCCTACCTTTCTATGTTTGAGATTAATAATATGTATACTTTATGCTTCAACTAAAATGTTCCATATAAAAAATGAAACCAGGGGAGCCGTAGTGTTTGACGTAGCGTCATGCTCTTTCATCTTAAAGGGATTGTGACATGAAAAACACATTTTTCTTGATTTTTTGTGTTTTGGTTGGGTGTCTTGACATCAATTACACCCAAAAAACAACAAACTTTTAACATTCAGTGTATTGTGTGCTTTCTGGGATTTTCCGCATAACTATGCAAAAAAGGCGCATGTGGTTTGGTGGCGGGTCGTTACGTATAGACCCGCTAAATCACCGCCCCCCTCCACCCAGCTCCCTGCCTCCTCTCCTCTCCAGCGCACCATAAAGGCTGATTTATGGTTCTGCGTTACACCGACGTAGAGCCTACGGCGTAGGGTTACGCGGCGACGCGCACTGTACGCTGAACCCTATGGCGTAGGCTCTGCGTCGATTTAACGCGGAACCATAAATCAGGCTTAACACGGAGCTGTTCGAGCCTCTTTTGTTCTAATCACCGGAGGAAAACTGCTAAGAAGACCCGCGGCCACTGACTGGACTTAAGACAAGGGGACAGTGCTGCTTGCATGCCTTTATTTTTGTGATTGTTTGCTGTGGTTCGCCCTCCTGTTTTTCCGTGCATGCTTCGCCTGTCGCTCCCGGCTTAACTCTCCGACGCCGCTGTGAGCGTATGGTTGGCTGGAGGAGGTTTGGAGGAGGAGCGGCGCAATGATTGACAGGAAAGGGGGGAAAGGAAGCGTTTTTCACGGGGCAAAAAAACACTGTAATAAAAAGCCAGGAATAGAGTACTAGAGTGAAGTTTTTCTTTTTACACTCTCTTTAGACACATTTGAGGGATGTTGGCCAAGACTTTTAATAGTGTTAAAAGCATGTTAAAAATGATGTCACAATACCTTTAATTCAGTTCAGACTGTTAGTCAATATTTTCATATATAAAAGTGAAAATTAAGAATGAAACCTGTAAATACACGAGGAGAGATAAAATAACCGTAATATCCACGGACTATTTAAATAATCCCAGATACTCTGAATGTTCAGAGAAAAACAAAAAACTGGGAAATAAGGATTAGCATATAAATAAAAAGGATTGCACTGTTGCCTCGTCAATGTTTTCCAACGGAGAAACTCGATTAGCAGCAATTAATCAGTCTATCTGGGGTCTCATTCATCAAAAACCCAAGATGATGGAGACGAAGGTCAAAACACTTTAAAGGATTAGTTTTTAGCCTCCTCATACTGTGGGTGTTTTCTTTCATGCTGTATTCACACTCGTTGCCATCAAGTTGTAGTGTGAACTCCACCAGTAATGTCATCAGGAACGGTGCTTACAACCATCTTTTTAAGGCTGTAGTTGTTGGTGCGTCTCCGTGACAACAGCATCCCATCTCACACGCTGACAGCTGCGACCGCGCGGCACTTTAAGGTAGAGCGACGCACAAACCTGGCTGTTTTCTCAACAGCGCTCCGTCTGAAATATGAATGAGCCGCCCGTCTATACATCATGTTAGCTGACATGTCGTATTAAAATTTATGAACGACTTCATCAAAAAGCACTTTCTGCCGCGCAGATCAGCTCCGACACCGGAGTTACATGGCTGGTTACACACTCAGATGAATATGTGCATCGCTGGTTAAAGGTAAAACGATGTGCATTACTTTTCTGCCTGAAGTGGATTTTTTTTTTAGTGGAAAGGACGTGCGGTTCAAAGATCAATCATGTCTGTTTATTCGGAGATATAAACACATTTTGAATATTTGAACACATATATTGACCTTTTCAGCGATTACATGCACATATAAAGTCTACAAGGGAAAACTTGAGCCCAGAAATAATGATTTGATGGGTGAAAGTGGGGAATTGGACAGGAAATGTTGGGAGCAACTAGTGAATGAAGTGTTGTTGTTTTTCTGGTTTCCTCTCTCCGGGTTATGAAATAATACCTGTCATCTGCCGGCTGCTGAACCCTGAAAGGGGGGCAGGTTTTCCAGGTCAGCCCGCCATCTGTCAGCGCAGCTTCTCCTGCAGCTGATTGGCTGGAGCCGAGCCGGCGGGGGCGGGGCCAGAGTCGGGGACGAGAGAGGACAAAACATGGACAGACAGACACTCGTGTCCTGCACATCAGTGAATTAACCCTGGTGCTGTCTCCGGGTCAAGGAAGGAGGAAGGGAGGAAGGGAGGAATGAAGGAAGGAAGGAAAGAAGGAAGGAAGGGAAAAAGAAGGAAGGGAGAAAAGGAGGAAGGAAAGGAGAAAGAAAAGAAGGAAGGAAGGGAGAAAAGGAGGAAGGAAAGGAGAAAGAAAAGAAGGAAGGAAGGGAGAAAAGAAGGAAGAAAAGAAGGAAGGAAGGGAAAAAGAAGGAAGGAAGGGAGGAAGGAAGGAAGGAAGGAAGGAAGGAAGGAGGGGAAAAAAGAAGGAAGGAAGGAAGGAAGGAAGGAAGGAAGGAAAGAAGGAAGGAAGGAAGGACGGAAGGAAGGAAGGAAGGAAGGAAGGAAGGAAGGAAGGAAGGAAGGAAGGAAGGAAGGAAGGAAGGAAGGAAGGAAGGAAGGAAGGAAGGAAGGGAGAAAATAAGGAAGGAAGGGAAAAAGAAGGAAGAAAAGAAGGAAGGAAGGAAAAAAGAAGGAAGGAAGGAAGGAAGGAAGGAAGGAAGGAAGGAAGGAAGGAAGGAAGGAAGGAAGGAAGGAAGGAAGGAAGGAAGGAAGGAAGGAAGGAAGGAAGGGAAAAAAGAAGGAAGGAAGGGAAAAAGAAGGAAGGAAGGAAGGAAGGAAGGGAGGAAAGAAGGGAGGAAGGAAAAAAGGAAGGAAGGGAGAAAAGAAGGGAAGAAGGAAGGGAGAAAAGAAGGAAGGAAGGGAGAAAATGAAGGAAGGAAGGAAGGAAGGAAGGAAGGAAAGAAAGAAAGAAAGAAAGAAAGAAAGAAAGAAAGAAAGAAAGAAAGAAAGAAAGAAAGAAAGAAAGAAAGGGAGAAAAGAATTAAGGAAGGAAAGGAGAAAACAAGGAAAGAATGTACGAGGGGAGAAAAGAAGGAAAGAAGGGGGAAAGAGGAAGGGAGAAAGAAGGAGAGAGCAGGATGAAAGAAGGACAGGAGAATTAGGTCATTTTGACCCAAAGACAGTACAAGGGTTAAGATATCAGTCGCTCACAGTTTGACATCTATTACCAAACAAACCTCCAGGTTGGGCGGCGGCGGTGGTGGGGGGGGGGGGGCGGTGTTGGTGGTGGTGGTGGGGGCTGATCGGTGGTGGTGGTGGTGGTGGTGGTGGGCTGATCGGTGGTGGTGGTGGGGGGCTGATCGGTGGTGGTGGTGGTGGTGGGGGCTGATCGGCGGTGGTGGTGGTGGTGGGAGCTGATCGGTGGTGGTGGTGGTGGTGGGGGGCTGATCGGCGGTGGCGGCGGGGGCTGATCAGGACTGATCAACAAAGATGGAGGCCGGTGACAGCTAACTGGACTGATTTTCTCATGTACAAAACAACCCAGCAGCTCCATCTATTTCCTGGGTTCCCTCCCTCCTCCCTCCCTCCCTCCCTCCATCCCTCCCTCCTCCATCCTCCCTCCCTCCCTCGCTAGTTCAGCTGTCTGGTCAATGGGACCAGGGCAAGTGGCCAAGCCTGCCCAGCCAAGCCCCCCCCCGTCCCCCCGTCCCCCCCGTCCCCCCCGTCCCCCCCATCACCCCCTCCCATCCAGACGGCCTCCTGTTCAGCTGCCGCTCGCCGCAGGTTCCAGCCAGGTCAGATGTTCAACACGGGCGACAACATGTTCACTCCTCACCGCTGCTCGCCGCGGCTGCCCGTCACGCCGCCGCCCCGCCGCCGACCCGCCGCTCCCCGCTCCCTCCGATGAAGACCAAGAAGCCGGTCCAGGGTTTGGGTTGTGACAGATGGAAAAAAGCTTTTGTGGCTTAAATTACACAAATTTTAAAGAGATGGATTTAGGTGTGAAGCAGCACACAGGTTCCACCAGAACTGGAGCGAGCAGCTTCCTGTTATCCTTTTAGTTAGTTATTTGGTACCAGTCAAAACGGGGATATTTAGCTCTTTCTGTCTCTAGATCAATGTAGAGACATCTAGACCAAAAACAATAGAGAAAACCCATAGGTAGAACATTATTTATTATTTTCTAAAAAAATAAAAAATCACGATATCGATAATTTATCTTTAAACTTGTTCAGTAATATTTCATTTTATTTATTTATTTATTTATTTATTCTGAGGCAGGAACAAATAATTTGGTAGCATTTATGGTCATACAGCTATTCACTTCAGATTATCAGAAGTTATTTTTTCCATTTAATTATTTATTGACTAATTTGTATTTTATTAAAATATGCAGTAATTTTACATTTTTATAAATTGATAAAAAGTTCCCTGATAGAAATACCTTTACACATGATAAAAATAACTTAATTTTAAAATGTTTAGTTTTTTTTCATAGACATTTCTCAAATTTAAGTGATTTAACTACAACCTCATTCCATTTTTTAAGAAACATTTACATGGAAATCGGTTCTAATGATTGGGATTTGTTTGAACCCTTTTCACAGATTGTTCCCCAAATCTGTTTTGTTTTAAAACAACAAAAAACGGTAAAATCTGATAAAAATTTACATTTGGATATTTTATTATCTTTGAGTGAAAGAGTGAAATTCAAACCTTAAAATTAAATTACTTACAAAAACTTTTTTTTTAATATCTAAAAAATGCCCAGGATAAATTATAAAATCCTCTAATTTCCAATAACAAAAACTAAATATACCTGACTAATCACTAACCACTTGGATAACTGGACACAATTATTTTGTATTTTTGCACTTTATCCAGACATTGTTTGTATTGCTTTTATGTTTGTATCCTGTGCTTTTCATACTTATTTATTCTTCTTATTTTTGCTTCCTTTGCACTTTGGTGGGAACATCCCAACCATCTCGTTGTAACCTGAGCACAATGACAATAAAGTCTATTCTATTCTATTCTATTTTATTCTATTCTATTCTATTTTTATTCCCTTTTTCTCGTTTTTTATTCAACTTGTTGGACAAATGCTCCGTGTTTGTCACAAATATCACAGTATTTTTGTTTTTCTCTAGTTACCGTGCCTGCAGGGTTCTGTTTAGACATTTACGAACCCTGTTTTGGACTTGTACCGCCTGCAGGGCCAGAAATCCCCGTCAGAAGCTGCAGCTTCACCGGCTGCAGGAAGATGTTCCTGACGCCGCCGTGCACGGCTCGTACGGCTCTTACGGCTCGTACGGCTCTGGCTGGTGCGGGTCGGAGGTGCTGCGCCGCGTCGCCCAGGTGCAGAGCAGATAGGGTTGCAGCGCGTAAACGCCTAATTCCAGCATGGCTGTGGGAACGCCAGCTGCTCCCGTATTTCTCAAAATCTGAAATTGTTTTGGATTCTGGCGCCAACAGAAGGACTCGACATGGTAGAGTGAAAGCAGCTCGTTTTCCTGCGTCTTCCCACGTCAATAAAATATCTGCTCGGTACCGTGGCGAAACCCAACTTCTGTTGTGCTGCCTCCCCTCCGCCCTCCGCCCTCCTCCTCCTCCCCGGGTGTGAGAGACGATACCGACTGTATTTGAGCTCCATCAAAGCCGGGAGACTTGTGTGCAAGAAGAACACGCATATGTTTGACCGGAAAGTCTCTCGCAGCGTGGATCCCACGTCTCCGGGACGGCCTCCGTACGTTCCCGCTCAATGTATGCAACCTTTAAACTTCCCAACACTTGTTTCTGCACAAGCCTGCGCCGGCACTTTGAGGCGTAACGAGCTGCGTTCTCCACACACTCGGTGCAACCTTTAAACTTCCTGAAACTCGTCTTTGTTCTGCCGCTGCAAACCCACTTTTGGCAGCCCCGCTTCCCAAACATCGCGGCGCTTTCAGCGGCTGGAATAATTGTTAGGTTTATGTGGTTCATGTGATCTTTGTTTTTTAGAAAAAAGACTCGACTTGTTTCTCTAAATTCTTTACTTTGGGCTTTTTCTAACAATGCAATGTGGTTTGATTAATTTTTAATCTTAATGCACATTTAATATATCATCCGCAGATTTTTTTTTTTTTTTTTTACCTTGTCTGCACACATATTAATGGTTGATACCATGCCGGTAAAAACCTAAGGCATATATATGTGCATTATTGCTATATTTAATATATATACATATATACACATACAAACCCAGTGATTTATTTATTTTTTTTTTTCATCCGCAGATTTCTAAATACACTTTTTTTTTTAAATAAATACGAAATATTTTTTGACAATTGTAATATCCTGATTTTTCTATCAGTTATTTCTTCTTTCATAAAAGCACCAGAGCACTTAATAAAGCGCGTGAGTATAATCCGCATAAGTCACCGGTGTCACACTTAATTTCCTCTTAAACACAGTAAACAGAAGAGCAGCCAAGTCCGCAGCTCAAACACGTCCACGTGAGTGGCAGCGCGGACACAAACCCACAGTTGGTGTCGTTTCCACGGCAGTGCGGGTCTCCTGGCGGGCAGATGTTGGTGGTGGAGCGTCGGCCGACCTGACGGAGACGGGAGGAGACGGGAGGAGGAGACGGGAGGAGACGGGAGGAGGAGACGGGAGGAGACGGTGGGGACGACTCCCGGCCCTCCGGAGGGAAGAGCAGCCGTCGGTCCTGCCATTCTTCGGGAGGATTTGGGCAGTAAACACATGGATGTGGACTGAGATCAGCAGAATGGCATCTGCCACACACACACACACACACACACACACACACAACACACACCACACACACACACACGCACACACACACACACACACACACACACACACACACACACTCCTCTTTAAACTCTGGCTGCGTTTACATGCAGTCAAAATTGGGGTTATTGCGAATATTCCGGTTACTGAAACATTGGGAATATTCCGTTTACATGGTAATTAATCATTTGGGTTATCTGGATCAAACCAGCGACGCACGGAGAACGTGTTGACGCAATTTCATTTCTGCTTCTTCTTCCTGTATCCAAATTCAAAACAAATGCTGCTTCAGCAACTTTTCTCTCACCTTCTTGTAAATCTTCTATCCCGGTACTTTCTACCGTCTACAAATGCAGAAATGTTCATATCCTTCATTACATTTATGAAGTGAATAGTCTCCTCCTGGTCTTGTTTTTCCGTGTTTATAAGAACTTCCTGGACTCAAAAGACCAGGATTCCTTGTGAACAGAGCATGAGCAGAAAACAAATTCTTGTTCCGTTTGATGGGGATATTCCGTTTGGCGTTTACATGACCCAATATTCAGGTTTTAAAAGGAGTAACCCAGGGCTCATATTGGGGTTTTAAAAACCTGAATATGAGCAAATTTGGGTTATTCAAAGGGGTTATTGGTGTTTACATGGCCGTGCAAATTCGGTTATTGCCAATATTGGGGTTTTAAAAGGGTTATTGATGCATGAAACGCAGTCTCTGTTTCTTCAGTCGTTCCATCTTTCCGGTTGATGCCACCGCAGGAACTCTCTCGACAAAACCAAGCGCCGACGTTTCATTTCTGTGCTCAAGAAAAACCACAGTTCCCTGCCGGACCACCAGGGGACCCGGACGCCAGTCAATCCCCTAAATGTCCAACTGTCTCTACAGCAGAACTAAACAGAATCACAACCCAGTTCTCGTCTCCATCAGCAGAAACCTGCAGGCAGGTGGAAGGCAGGGCAGGTGGAATCAGCAACGGGATGACCGGGGGTGGGGACCACAGGCAGGTGGAAACAGCAACGGGATGACTGGGGGTGGGGACCGCAGGCAGGTGGAAGCAGCAACGGGATGACCGGGGGTGGGGACCACAGGCCAGCTCCCAATCAGCAAGCCCCAGGTTAGGTGCAGGGTCGGGGAAAGGTTGAGAAGGGGCAGGGCCAGGGAGAGGAGTCTTGAGGGACAAATCTCTCCCCCGCCTGACCGGGCCGTTACCCTGCCCCTCTCACTCCCACGCTGCAAGTTCCGGTGTTGTGCATTCAGAGATGCTCTTCACCACCAGCAGAGGATGCTGCACCATGTACAAAAGAGAAAAAAGAGAAGAAAAGGGGGGGCCAGCACAAGAAACTACAGGAGCGACTCTAACACACTAGAGTTTACACTACCTAGAGATTTACCTACACCAGCTAGAGGTTTACTAAACACTAACTATAGGCTTTACTAAACAGAAAGGTTTTAAGTTTACTTTTAAAGGTGGAGGTGGTGTTAGCCTTGGTTCCAAAGTAATGGTGCCTGATAGCAGAACCCCCGCCCTCCAAATCTACATTTGGATACTCTAGGAACTATGAGTAAACCTGCACTCCGAGAACGGAGAGCTCTGCCAGGAACATAAGGCACTATCAGGTCTTGCAAATAATGCCGGAGCTAAGCCGTTTTGGGCTTTATACTAAATCTAATGAGCTCGCGGCCCAGTACACAATCAGTCAGAGAATCTCCATCATATCAATCTTTTAAAGTTAAGGCAAAGACTGGCTTGTTGACTCACAAAGATGTGAGCACTAGTAGTACTATTCCTAGTAGTAGTACTAGTAGTAGTAGTACTAGTGGCTCTCTTTAATACAAGCCATTATTTTACCTGTATCAGGAAGTGAATAAATGTAATTTAAAACTGTATGCTATAGCCAATTTGGCTGGTTTTAAGATGATTGTACTGTACTTTTATTCATTTGTTTTTTCTATTCTATTTTTGCACTGTATCTGTCTTTGTTGTGATATGTCATGCATGCTGTATTTGTGTGTATGTCTATTGGGCATTTTTTATTTCATTTATAAAAAAAAAGTCTATTAACATCTGGCGAAGGGACTGCCGATGAAAATTAGCCTTTCAGCTAACTCGGGTACATTTACTTTCTGCAAGGAAATGTTGATCAATGTACACTGTCCCTTTTTAAAAATAAAGAATTATAATAATTTGGCCCATGGGCCTTGAGTTTGACATGTGTGTTTGCAATATTAATTAAACAGCTCTTAATATTCACCTCCATCAATGTAAACAAAATATATAGGTATGAATGGCTATGTGACAGACTTACGTTACTTTACTTTGGCTTTCCTACCCGGTCCTAAGGGTTTCCCACCCAGGCCGGGGTTTGTCCCTAAAACTGGATTCAGTACCATGTACCATGTTTACCTAGGAGCATCACATCTTCATACAAAAACTACAAACCACCATACAAAGATATTAACGTCATTGGTTTTTAGCAGGTAACTCATTTTTACGCTTGTAGACGACAGTATTTTTAGCGTATTTTCCGCACTATAAGGCACACCTTCAATGAATGACGTATTTTAAAACCTTTCCCATATATAAGGCGCACCACATTATAAGGCACATTAAATATCAGGTAAAATACCGTACTATAGTGGCTGGGGTTGAGTTGCGTATCTACCTGATGGAGCTGCGCTACAGGAAATGCTACAAAATCCTACAGCAAATGCAAAAAAAAAAAACAAGAAGAAAAGTACCGTATGTCAAACTTTATTAACAAAATAAAATCCAGCTTTGCTCCGTCTCGTCAAAGTCGCCATTATGCGAGTCAGCGTCGCTGCTGTTGTCTTGAACGATTCCTGACGTTTTTAGCGCCATTACTTTGGCGACACCAACTACATTACCCACAATCCCCTGACTACAGTAACAGAAATTACCGTAATGATCATATATAAGGCAGGCTGCCGGTTTTTGAGAAATGAAAGGCTTTTAGGTGCGCCTTATAGTGCAGAAAAAACGGTACTTGTGATGTAAATTTACCAAAAATTTACCTTTTGTAGTTGAACCGTCTTGGGTTTTGCACTTCAGCCGGTCGGTCATATGTCGTCCTGGATGATAGTAACGCACGATTTGTTATGAACAAAACTGCAAGGCTGAGTCAGTCACGGAAAAAAACATGCAGTTCTTTAAATGACCACTAGGGGCTCCAAAGGCATTGATGCTGATATTACAGTAAATGAATCTGACATCAATGACAACTGTTGAGGGAGAATCTTTATGTTCCTTAACAGGTAAAAATGAGTTCATAATTAGAGGCAGGTTTGGTTTTTATTCTTCTCAGTTGACTTGATGGACTGGACCTACAATCACTCCTATTTTAAGGATGATACATAAACCTGCTAAACACGTTAACCCTTGTACTGTCTTTGGGTCAAAATGACCCAATTCTTCTATCCTTCTTTCCTCCTGCTCTCTCCACCTTCTCCCTTTCTTCTTTTCCTCTTGTTTTACCCTCCTTTACTCCTTTTTCTTCCTACCTCCCTTACGTCATTCATTCCTTTATTACCTTCTTTGCTTTTCCTTCCTTCTTTCCTTATTTTATCCATTCCTTCCTTCTTCCCTCCCTTCTTTATTTCCTTTTCTCCATTCCTTCCTCCCTCCCTTATTTCCTTTTCTCTCTCTTTCCTTTCTTTCTCCCTTCCTTCCATCTTTTCTCCCTTCTTTCCTTCCTTCCATCTTTTCTCCCTTCCTTACTCCCTTTCCTACTTCTTTCCTTCCTTCCTTCTTTCCTTCCTTCCTCTGTTCCATCTTTTCTCCCTTCCTTACTCCCTTTCCTACTTCCTTCCTTCTTTTCTCCTTTCTTCCTTACTTCCTTTTTTCCTTCCTTCCATCTTTTCTCCCTTCCTTACTTCCTTCCTTCTTTTCTCCTTTCTTCCTTACTCCCTTCCTTACTTCCTTCCTTCCTTCTTTTTCTCCTTTCTTCCTTCTTTTTCTCCTTTCTTCCTTACTTCCTTCTTTCCTCCGTTCCATCTTTTCTCCCTTCCTTACTCCCTTTCCTACTTCCTTCCTTCTTTTCTCCTTTCTTCCTTCCTTCCATCTTCTCTCCCTTCCTTACTCCCTTTCCTACTTCCTTCCTTCCTTCTTTTCTCCTTTCTTCCTTCCTTCCATCTTTTCTCCCTTCCTTACTCCCTTCCTTCCTTCCTTCCTTCCTTCTCTTTCTCCTTTCTTCCTTACTTCCTTCTTCCCTTTCTTCCATCTTTTCTCCCTTCCTTATTCCCTTTCCTACTTCCTTCCTTCTTTTCTCCTTTCTTCCTTCATTCCTTCTTTTCTCCCTTCCTTACTTCCTTCTTTTGTCCTTTCTTCCTTCCTTCCTTCCTTCTTTTCTCCTTTCCTCTTCCTTCCTTCTTTCCTCCCTTCACCTCCCTTGACCCAAAGACAGCACAAGGGTTAGGAAATGGGGTGAACCTGTGGTTGGAGGTGAATACGTGTCGTCTGGTTATCCAGGTGATTCCTAAAGATCTCAGGTAAACCCGGAGACGCTAACCTGGCCTGAGACGTACAAAGGATACGAAGGAGACCAACAAGGAGACCAACAAGGAGACCAACAAGGAGACCAACAAGGAGACCAACAAGCAAGAATGTTTGCTCTGCATTTTCTTCCCCAGCAATTAGACATGTCTGAGGTGGCGGAGCAGCACATTGCACTCTTGGACCTTCGTCAAAGGGGGGATGTGGAGATTTTGAGCTCGTGTGAAACGGTGCTGGCACTCTGCGCTCCTCGCATTCATTCCTCATACTAACTCCTCTCCTTTTTTCTTATTCTCTTTTTTTTCTTTTTTTTTTTTTGCGGTTTCCTCCCCGGCGATGAAGACAGCACAATAGTCTCACTGAGCGGTGACGATTAACACATAAAAGCGACACGGGGAATCTCACTGCGAGATACTAGCGCACATGAGAGGGCAGAGCATTCATACCATGCCAGGAACTTCAGTGGGAGCCCCTTCTATCTGATTGGTGATCTTTTGTTTTGGCGTTGCCCTCGATTCGGGGGAACGTGCCCAATCAGATTACGGAGAGGGAGGCAGAGCGGAGAGACAATCGCTGTTTTCTATTTACTCCGTCTATCTCCAAACGGCTTCACTTAAGGCGGCCGCAGATAAGTCAAAGCGTCTCCATCTCTTCAACTTTCACCCTCCTTCCCTTACACTTCCCTCCAGGACGTCTGACTTCACAATGCTGCTCAGACACCACGCTGGATTACAGTCAAACTCCAGCACAATCACATATTCCTGAAAGTGTAATCCAGAATTTATACCAGGGACGTAAGTGTCAGGTAAAGACACGCTTTTAGACCCGGAATAAAGACAAATGAAGAGTCACAGGTTGAATTAAACCGTCATAATCAGAGCAGATGCCTTTATTTAGGAGATTTAACATATCATTAAACATAGACGTTTTTGTGTAAAACTGATTTATGATTCTGTGTTAAATCCACGCACAACGTATGTGAAGGAAGGAAGGAAGGAAGGAAGGAAGGAAGGAAGGAAGGAAGGAAGGAAGGAAGGAAGGAAGGAAGGAAGGAAGGAAGGAAGGAAGAATGAAGGAAGGAAGGAAGGAAGGAAAGAATGAAGGAAGGAAGGAAGGAAGGAAGGAAGGAAGGAAGGAAGGAAAGAAGGAAGGAAAGAAGGAAGGAAAGAAGGAAGGAAGGAAGGAAGGAAGGAAGGAAAGAAGGAAGGAAGGAAGGAAGGAAGGAAGGAAGGAAGGAAGGAAGGAAGGAAGGAAGGAAGGAAGGAAGGAAGGAAGGAAGGAAAGAATGAAGGAAGGAAGGAAGGAAGGAAAGAATGAAGGAAGGAAGGAAGGAAGGAAGGAAGAAGGAAGGAAGGAAAGAAGGAAGGAAAGAAGGAAGGAAAGAAGGAAGGAAGGAAGGAAGGAAGGAAAGAAGGAAGGAAGGAAGGAAGGAAAGAAGGAAGGAAGGAAGGAAGGAAGGAAGGAAGGAAGGAAAGAAGGAAGGAAGGAAGGAAGGAAAGAAGGAAGGAAGGAAGGAAGGAAGGAAGGAAGGAAAGAATGAAGGAAGGAAGGAAGGAAAGAAGGAAGAAGGAAGGAAGGAAGGAGGAAGGAAGGAAGGAAGGAAGGAAAGAAGGAAGGAAAGAAGGAAAGAAGGAAGGAAGGAAGGAAGGAAAGAAGGAAGGAAGGAAGGAAGGAAGGAAGGAAAGAAGGAAGGAAGGAAGGAAGGAAGGAAAGAAGGAAGGAAGGAAGGAAGGAAGGAAGGAAGGAAGGAAGGAAGGAAGGAAGGAAGGAAGGAAGGAATGAGCCAGAAAGAAGGAAGGAAGGGAGAAAAGAAGGAAAGAAGGAAGGAAGGGAGAAAAGAAGGAAGGAAGGGAGAAAAGAAGGAAGGAAGGAAAGAAGGAAGGAAGGGAGAAAAGAAGGAAGGGAGGGAGAAAAGAAGGAAGGAAGAGAGAAAAGAAGGAAGAAAAGAAGGAAGGAATGGAGAAAATAAGAAGGAAGGAAGGAAGGAAGGAAGGAAGGAAGGAAGGAAGGAAGGAAGGAAGGAAGGAAGGAAGGAAGGAAGGAAGGAAGGATATGAGAAAGAAAGAAAGAAAGGAAGGACGAAAGAAAGAAAGAATGAAAGGAGCCTGAAAGAAAGAAAGAAAGAAAGAAAGAAAGAAAGAAAGAAAGAAAGAAAGAAAGAAAGAAAGAAAGAAGTTGTTGTTTATGGTTTAAACATTGGGACTATCCTTTATGGTAACAGTTTACAGGTGCAGAACTTCTACACACTTCTACACACTAATACACACTAATACACACTAATACACACTTCTACTCACTTATACTGGAACTGCTAAAAGGACAGAGAGTCTGAGTGTGAACAGCAGCAGCAGACGTGGTTGCAGGATGAGCTTCTTCTTCTGTTTTTTATTTAATTTGGCACCAAAAACGATCTTAAATTGGCTCGTCTCCATTGGTATTGTTACTCTGGAAAATAAGTGAAGGATGGGGCGTCGGGCTCTTCACTTTGAGCTGTCAACTTCCCGTACTGATGACTTTTTTAATGTTTAGTGTCCGACTTCCTCTCCTCGCTCAGAACTCACCTTTATGTCAACGCTATTATATTCAAACCCACTCGTGCACAGTGAAAACAGCTGAATTGCTCATTTGAACCTAAAACGCCGGCGTAAGCGTTGCCATAATGTGATATTTGTATATATGACTTCACATGCATGATGTTAAGACATATGGAGGCGTGGGGCATATTTACGGATGTACGTCCGTAAAATTGTCATGGTGTGCGTTGATGAATCACAGGGTCGTACATGAATATATTAGTGCCACAGCTTTGAACATTAATGGATATTTATTTGATGCAGGATATTTGATGATCAGATGTTGGAGTAAACGCTGAACAGTTCAGCCCTGACACAGAGAACACCACGCAGACACATGAACAGTCATAAAACGCTCATACGAGAGTGGCTGAAGACATTTTTTACTAGTTCTGCTATTTCCTTGGGTTAAGTTTTAAGTGTGACTTCCTAATGATCGGTGCAGAAGTTAGTTAGCTTCGTTACATGTGCATTGTTGAGTGTCAGGTCACTAATATCATTTACATGAATTGGTAACATGCACAGTAATGATGATGGGTGTGCTTTGTGCTCCATGGATTAGTCTTATCTCTACGTTTTGATTGTGTTATTCCATTTTAATGTCATTTCGGGTCGCAGTTAAAAGATCTGGCCAAGACAAGCAGGAAAATTCACTTACCGGCAGTTGCTTTTCTTTTTCTTTTACAGACCGGTGAGCTCTGTTCCTCCGTCACATAAACATATAAATGAGAAAAAAAATACATTTAGAAAATCCTACATGTGCATACTTGTAGCTGAAGTGAGGAGAAGACATTCTACAATTTAGCACAATTTATTACACACAATTAATCTCACAACATTCAGCAAAAAAATTCAAAAATTAAAAAACAACCTTTTTGGATTAAATTAAGACATAGATATGAATACATTTATATTTAAGACAACTAGATAGACTCAAAGCTTTTCCTCTCAAATAATTCAGCAAATTTTCAACTGAACTAAAAGAAAACAAAAAAGGGACACATTTCTTTTTTTTACTTTTATGGCTAATTTATTTTGGGCAGTGCCAAATAATTTTACCCATTATTCTCCATTTCTGGACATTAAAATTGGATATAGTCCTATGCCGTATCATTTATACAATAAATGAATTATTTCAAACATTTTAAACCACTGGCACATGTCAACCAAATTACAGCTCGCCTACAAAAAGTAATAGTTAAATATATAAATGAAAGAGGGAAAAACAAAAGAAAAAGGTGAAAAAATGAATGAATTAAAAAATTAGGAATTCCAGTGGAGGGAGGTGTGTGTGTGTGTGTGTGTGTGTGTGTGTGTGTGTGTGTGTGTGTGTGTGTGTGTGTGTGTGTGTGTGTGTGTGTGTGTGTGTGTGTGTGTGTGTGTGTGTGTGTGTGTGTGTGTGTGTGTGTGTGTGTGTGTGTGTGTGTGATCACCTGTAAAATACCTGTAATTACTGCACATGAGGGAAAAAAGAGAAAAGAAATAAATCACATGATACATTTAATTTAAATAAATGTAAGTCATCAGATTTTACACAGAAAATAATTTTTTTTACTTTTTCTATGAAATCCAGTGAAACTGTATATATGAAAATATATATCTAAAAGTCAAACCTCAAACACAATGGATATTAATTTAATTTGAATGAAAGCAATGATGTGGGTTTTATTTTATCATACCTTTTCAGGCAGAATGACCAACATTTCTGAAATATTCAACTCAAACTGAATGACTCCTGTGTGCAAGAATCTTATATTTATGTCAGTGCATTTTTATAATTGATAATTGCTACAACTTGGAAGACTTTTTGCTGAGGAACACAAAATAATTATCTTTAAAAAAGACCACATCTATTTCCAATTCTGACCATAATGAGCTTTATCTTGTTGGTGCCAAAATATTCCAAATATCCGCTGATCACATATCCCTCCTCATTAAGAGGGGGGAAATGTGATATTTAATTTAGACCATCATCGGACACTTAAAGTCTCCACCAAAACCGCAAATTATTTAAGAGCTGGAAGCAGTTTAAAGCTGCAGAACGGTGACATAAAAACAAGAAGAAAACCCTGTTGATGCGAGCAGCCATTCTGGATTTGTATGTGAGATTTTCTCCCCGAGCGAGCGAGGCGAGCGAGCGGCGTGATGTGAGGCGGCGGGAGAGACGAGCGTTGGGAGAGACGAGCGTTGGGAGAGACGAGCGTTGGGAGGCCGGAGAGGCGGATTTTAAACTGTAGGGTGCAGCAGTCCTCTTTCAAACAGGACGAGGATGGAGCTGCTGCAGAGAGGAGACGAGGAGATGAGGAGACGGAGGAGACGGAGAGGC
>NC_084610.1:2097500-2190000 GCF_033807715.1 Cololabis saira | reverse complement strand
AGAGGCCGACGGCGGGAGAGACGAGCGTTGGGAGAGACGAGCGTTGAGAGAGACGAGCGTTGGGAGGACTCTGGACTTTACTCTGGGTCAGATCTGGAATCAAGCAGAAACGCCTCCTTCTGTACAGTACTGGAGTTGAGGGGGATGAGGGGGGACGGCATCCCCCCCTGAAATAAAAACGGTCCAAATCATCCCCCCTGTAAAACTGACATCCCTCCTTTCCATCCCTTATGTCATTTCATCAATGAATGTGGTTTTACTGCTATTTCAACATTTAGAGTCATCACCAGAAAAATAACACCAGAAAAATAACTTATTTGACAATTTTCACCTGTTTCAAGTACATTTTCACTTATAAGTAGAAAAATCTGCCAGTGGGACAAGATTTATCTTCTTATTACAAGCAAAAAATCTTGTTCCACTGGCAGATTTTTCTACTTATTTCAAGTGAAAATCTACTTGAAACAGGTGAAAATTGTTGTTTTTTCCAGTGATGCATCCAGCATCCTTTTAGGATATGCAAATCCACTACACCTCAAGTTTAATACAGCATAATCATTGAATTGAAATGATTAGATGGCAGATAACATTTCCATGTGGAGTGAGCGGCTTATGTTGACCAAGGCCAGTTTTGACTTGAAACAGACTGCATAAATTAAAAAATTACTGACAGTGAAGTATGTATTTTATGAACATTATACAACACAACCTTAACTTAGAGAAAATTGACATAAAATTTGTGTACTCTTTAGTATACCTCAAATTAGGAGACTGATGCAAGTCATCTTGACTACAAATACTTCTTTTTAAGTGTAATGAGATTTTTTTTACTAAAATTAGACATTTTAACTAGAAATAAGACAAATATTCTTGTTAAGATTTAGAGTTTTTGCAGTGATCCATGTTACTTATCCTGTGAAGGACAGAGTCATATTGATAAGTTCAGAAAAGTGTTTTTTATTGTTGTGTTTTGATGAATTTGATGTAAGCCCAGTGGATATTTAAAGCTTACAGAAGGCTGCATTTAACTGCTGCTATGTCATTCCTGCAGTATTTCTGCAGGTGTTTTGGTCACTGCTATTATTTGTAATATATTATATTATTTGTAATCAGCACAAATTATCTGTCCCCATATGATCAAATCCACCATCCCCCCTGATTCTTTTTTACAACTAGAGTACTGCATACGTCACTCCACGAGCACAGACATACAGACACGACACTTGTTGAATATTTACTACCATTTATACGTCAAAGGTTTAAAAAAAATCCATATCAAACAGTTATAAAAAGTGCATTTTCATCTTTGTCACACAATAGGAAAGAAAAGAAATCCTTATTTTAGCAGATCTTTCTTTTCTTAATCTGTAAAAAGCCTCGTTCACACGGCATTTTTTGCAGTTTTATATAATCAATAATAGCAACACTACACCACTTGGATCCGTCTGCATGCGCAGCGGTAAACTAAAAGTAAACCACTCTGTAGTAGCTTTCATGTGCGCCGGAAATGCGGCGCACATGCGAAAAAGAGAAAATTGGTTTAGTTTGTTCTTGAAGAAGAAGAGATCAACTTTGGATGTCAGTTTGGTAAAGAGAGTCTGACACATTGACGGTGTAAAACTACTGATGCATCAGGTCCCGTTTTCCTTCCTATCAAGCTGATCAGAACACGCCCACCGCATGTCAATCAAAGTTAGCTTTGCTCCCAGCTCCTTTAGCCCAACCCTGCCAAAATATCTTTCCCGTCTTCCCAGGATGTACCGTTTATACAAGAATAAAGTCATAATATTACGAAAATAAAGTCATAATATTACGAGAATAAAGTTGTAATATATTATAAATATATAAATATAACTTCACAAGATGCTCAATATTCCTCATTTTAACACAGGGAGAAGATGCTCTTCCTATTAGAGTTCTCATAAATTACCACTTTATTTTCATAATATTACGACTTTATTCTCATAAATTACGACTTTATTCTCATAAATTTCGACTTTATTCTCATAAATTACGACTTTATTCTCGTAATATTACGACTTTATTCTCATAATATTACGACTTTATTCTCGTAATTTTACGACTTTATTCTCGTAATATTACGACTTTATTCTCGTAATTTTACGACTTTATTCTCGTAATATTACGACTTTATTCTCATAAATTACGACTTTATTCTCGTAATGTTACAACTTTATTCTCATAAATTACGACTTTATTCTCATAAATTACGACTTTATTCTCGTAATATTACGACTTTATTCTCGTAATATTACGACTTTAATCTCATAATATTACGACTTTATTCTCATAATATTACGACTTTATTCTCGTCATTTTTACGACTTTATTTTATTACGACTTTATTCTCGCAACATTACGACTTTATTCTTGTAATTTTTACGACTTTATTCTCATTATATTATGACTTTATTCTCGTAATTTCCAATTTTCTTTTGTCTTAGTTTGGCCCTAATACTCCGTTGTACGTTTAACATCTCGAATCGACAGTGAAATCAAAAATGATGTTTATTTCTGCTCTAAAGTTGGATATTTCTACAATCAGTGGCCAATGACTGGCTTTTGGAGCCAGTGGAGGAACTGCAACTAAACTTATTTCTGCATGAATGTCCAGGTGGAGGTTTGACGGTCGGTGCCTCGGGTACATCGTAATGCGACCCGGGCTGCAGATGCAATCTTCTGATACCAAGAAATCAGATTTTTCCCTGGAGTTTCTTTTACGTTTCACTTTTTTCTGAAGGTCACATTTATACGTCATTTCAAGTTGCATCTTCGTTGGCGAGTCAGTAGAGGGAGTGGTAGGATTTTTGACACCGTCGCAGTCCGTCTTTGGGCGGAGACGGTTCTAACCGTCTTTGCTCCCGTCTCAGGTGAGATGTGCAACCATCGTGTTTGAGCTACGACCGACGAGACGACTTTTCCTACGATTGCACATCTTTGGTCTGGGAGGGCTGAGATCGACCGTAGGCCTGGAATAAACTTGCCGTTTATACACTAACAACCGTCGGCTGTGCTTTTCCTCGAGCAAATATGCTACGTGTTCGTGAGATGCAATATTGACTTGAAGGTTTGAGGTGCAACAGCTGACCAGCCTGCTCAGTTTAGTTCAAACAATCTGACAGCCTGTCCTAACTGCACACGAGCGTCCGGCTATCACGTCCCACTGCGTGATATCAGACGCTCTCTGTCCACACTGAACGCGTTATGGCCCCCCACGTTATTTTGATTGACAGCTGAAACTTGCTTTTTAAAAGGCTGATTTATGGTTCCGCGTTACGCCAACGCAGACCCTATGGCGTAGGTTACGCGGCGACACGCACCAAACTGTGCGCGTCGCCGCGTAGCCTACGCCGTCAATTTTCCGCGGAACCATAAATCAGCCTTTATTCACCGCACTACCCGCCCGTGCACTCCTGAAAGAAACTCCTAAAATAACTCCTAAAAGAGTAAAGAGACAAGTCAAAGATGGGCGAGTACAAGCTTGATATTGTGATATTTAAATGTTCTTCTATTTTCTTCCTGCTGCTTGCGTTGAAAGCCGGTTAAAGCGCTGTAGGAAACAGTCATGATGAGGAACGGCTGATCCAGTTAGTTGAAATGAGAAGTTATCTCTATGATTCCTCCTCATTTCACTACAAAAACCTCAATAAAGTGGCAAAAAGAAATATTATCCTATTATTATCTTATTATTATATCTTATTATCTTATCAGAATCTTCCAGCTCCCTGGCGATCTCCCTGCCACTTTATTGAGGTTCTTGTATTGAAATGACTGTTTCCTACAACGCTTTTAACCGGCTTTCAACGCGAGCGACAGGAAGAAAATAGAAGCAGGGCGTCCGACAAATGTTCAGCTCAAAACGGCGCGCCGCGTCGCGCTGCATCCAGTTTGGACAGTCCAATAGAAAATAAAGCAGTGGAATTGTTTTTGACGCTGACGCTCGCTCGCGTCGCATGCAGTTAGGACACGGTGTGACGCAACAAGTCGTCAAACATCTCAGAGGACATGAGACAACTCTGTTGCTCCTCATCATTAATCTCCTTCCTTCTCCAACAGGGTCGCCATGTTGTTTACGGTTGGATCTTCATCCTCCAAGAGGAGAGCTCAGGTCTGAGGCCTAAACTCTGCAAGAACATCCCAGACATTCAAGTCTTGTCATTTTACCAACGTTTAACTACCTTACATATATATTTTCGCAGTCTCTTTATTATCCTAACAAAACAATTAATCTGCCCAACTGTGCTCGTTCTGACGGAGGTCACATAGGATCATTTTGTTTTGTTTTATTTTGTGTGAATTGTATCTTAACGTCGACTAATGTGGGTGTCTTTATGGCCAGTGCTGAATATTAAAGCCACTCTATGTAGTAATGACACTTCTGACCACATGAGGGAAACACATCACGTGGGTTAATACGACCAAGTCTACCTCTGTCGGTAAAAAGCGAAAGGTTAAATGAAAGAAAAAGATTAAAACTTTAACCCTGTGCTCAGTTTATTTATTTTGCATAACTAAAAGAGTCTTAGTGCTCAAAGTTCCTCCGTCACAATCTTTTCTGAACCAGATTTTTATTTCCTCCCCGATTTTTGGTAAATGAAACCACGGACTCATGAGAAGATGCACGGCTTCTTGTCCGTACGTCGCACGCGCGTACGGGAAATGAAATCTCAATTTGATTGAACACTTTCAATTTAAAGTCACCCTCTGACTTCCATACCCCGCAGGCCAACGCCACATATGAGGACATTCTTCTAAGCTCTCATCTTCTGCCTGCTGAAAGACACAAAACTAGAGTCTCTTTAAGCACACGGTCGCAAAACAACATAGACGTCAGATGAAGAAGACGCATTAGTAAATAACAGCCAAGACTCACCATCAAATGTACTTCATAATGCTTTACGGCTGCCATTTGCTGACATTTATATATCACTTTTTAGTGTTGGGCCAATGAAACGCTGGCTTTGAAATAAAGTCGGCCATGATTCATGTCTCTGCTGTGTCAGTCTTACATTAACATTATGACCATATCCATCATGTCGGCCATCTATAATGAACAGATGCTGTAAAACACAATTTGGCTTGACAAGAGGGAGAGTTTCATTGATGTTGCTTTCAGACGGGCAGCGGAGCTCGTACCGGCACCGTCTGCAGCGGGAGGTCACAGCTTTTCTCTGAATTGTGCAGAGTTGACCGGAAGGTGATCAGAGGTGTCAAGTAACGAAGTACAAATACTTCGTTACCTTACTTAAGTAGAAATTTTGGTTATCTATACAGGACTGTCTCAGAAAATTACAATATTGTGATAAAGTCCTTTATTTTCTGTAATGCAAAAATGTCATACATTCTGGATTCATTACAAATCAACTGAAATATTGCAAGCCTTTTATTATTTTAATATTGCTGATCATGGTTTACAGTTTAAGAAAACTCAAATATCCTATCTAAAAAAATTAGAATATTCTGGGAATCTTAATCTTAAACTGTAAACCATAATCAGCAATATTAAAATAATAAAAGGCTTGCAATATTTCAGTTGATTTGTAATGAATCCAGAATGTATGACATTTTTGTTTTTTTAATTGCATTACAGAAAATAAAGAACTTTATCACAATATTCTAATTTTCTGAGACAGTCCTGTACTTCCCTGGAGTAATTATTTTTCAGACGACTTTTTACTTTTACTCCTTACATTTTCACGCAATTATCTGTACTTTTTACTCCTTACATTTTAAAAACAGCCTCGTTACTCTATTTCATTTGGGCCTTTAATAAAAACTATCCAGTTAAATTGCTCCATCCGGATAGAGTGAATTTGGTTGTGGTTGTTTCAGATGTTCTTGTCCAGTTTTGTTCTTACATCCGTTCCCTCAGATTCCTGCAACTAAACTTGGATGTAATTCCAATAAAGGTTAGGATAAATGATAACATGAACATGAAGTTTGACTTTTTGCACCATTACAATACTTATAGGCAACTAGTCATCATATCTGCTGCTCTCTGAAACACATGTTAATGCTCAATAGTACACATATATGCTTCTTTAATATATTTGCATTATACTAAGATACATTCATTTTCAATGGCTTTTGTCCTTAATGGCTTTTTTCCCCCTTACATTACTTTTACTTTTATACTTTAGGTAGTTTTGAAACCAGTACTTTTATACTTTTACTTGAGTAAAAAACTTGAGTTGATACTTCAACTTCTACAGGAGTATTTTTAAACTCTAGTATCTATACTTCTACCTGAGTAATGGATGTGAATACTGAAGACACCTCTGCAGAGGTGTCTTCAGTATAAAGCAGATAATTTCTGCTTTTGGTGCTCAGACCGGGCGACGCGGCGTCATGATCACTCTCACTACCTGCATCATTAATGGTTGTCATTGTGTCTCAGTTGTCTTTTTGGTCATTTTTTTATTTTATTTAATTTTGTAATATGTGATATTTATTAAACTTTTTAGGATAGCACGGTCACTGCATTTTTTCTGCCATTTTTCCCCATTTTTGTCACTTTGTTTCTATGTTTTTAGTCTCGCTTCACTTGGAAACTCCATGTATTTCAGTTCATCTGTTATATTGATTAAATTATGAAAAACTTTTACTGGTTTGATGAAATGGCATCTTTTTGGCACCGATGTCATTTCATCCGTCTGTGTTGCTGTTAAGCTTCTCCTTGTGCCCCTTTTAAATGTTTTGTTACATTTTGGTCATTTTTAACCAACATTACATCATTTTTAATGTTTTAATCTGTTTAAGTCAAACTGAGTCATTTCCTGTATCTCCATAATTGAATCTTGTCTAACTTTTATTACATAATTTGTCACTTGTGATCATTTACTTGGTTTGAATGTCCGTGGATCAAAGTACATTTCTACATTTGTGTCTCTTATGCATTTAAGGTTGGTTTTCTTTCATATATATATATATATATATATATATATATATATATATATATATATATATATATATATATATATATATATAATATATATATATATATATATATATAGCTGAACCAGACCCAGTTTTGACAAGATAACCAGAACCATGCTTGATTTGAACTTTGGCATAGTTGGGATTACACACTTGTGTGATGCCGATTCCTGGGAAATATTTCCTGAATAAACTGTGTGCCACAGATGCTTCAGGCCACGTTTACACATAGCCGGGTATTTACAAAAACGGATATTTCCCCCTCTACGTTTTGAAAAATACCATCATTTACACGAACCTGCATAAATAGCTGTTAAGGTGCTATGAGCATCCAAACCTGCAGGGGGCAGTGTAACGAGAAGATAAAGTTAGCTAGCATGCCAATCAGAATCCTGGAAAAAAACGTCAAAAAATGACACTTTGAAGCCTGAATAATATGGTTCTGTGTTAAATCGACGGCGTAGCCTACGTACGGTGCGCGTCGCCGCGTACCCTACGCCGTAGGCTCTGCGTTGGTGTAACGCGGAACCATAAATCAGCTTTGACTGCCCGTTACTTCCAAGACGGAACGAGAGTCTTTCATTTGGAGTGACAGAGAAGTGGAGTTACTTTTAAGTGTGACTTTAGAATATAAAACAGGTAAAATACAAGAAAATATTGAAATGATGGTTTTTGGAGACTTTGAGCTTCGTTTTCGTGTAAACGAACGGCCAAAACGCATGAAAACACCACCGTTTTTGCTACGTGTAAACGGGGCCTCAGTCAACTCATCAGATGGCTCTGGATCTGGTCAAGGTTACGCACCGTCTCCAGCCTGAACTGGTCCTTTTTTGGGTTTAATGTACTCGCGTGGTGGATTTGTCTCCATGACCGAGGCAAATGTTTCCTCTGAAACCTCATGCAAACCCTTCAGCAGGTCCTGGAGCAAACCCAGTACAGATATCTGCCTTGAACCGAGACAAATAACCACAAAAACACATCTTTACAGGTGTTTTCTTTAGACAGTAATTTTGAAAAAGCTCATGGATTCAGATGTTTTCAGATCAGTTTCAGTCCTCGTTGAAATGTGGGATCAAACATGAAAAGCAAGGGTGGTGATTTCAACCCAGGTGAACAGGTTTTCCTTATTCTACTCTGCTTTAGAGGACTCCTAACCACGGCCTGCTGGGCAACGAGTCCATGTGGAGTGTTGAACATCTAAATCAGGGGTCGGCAACCCAAAATGTTTTAGAGCCATATTGGACCAAAAACACAAAAAACAAATATGTCTGGAGCCGCAAAAAATGAAAAGTCTTGTATCAGCCTTAGAATGAAGACAACACATGCTGCATGTTTCTATATTAGTTAGAACTGGCTACTCGGCTGCAAATGTAGCTGCTAATGTCTTTCCACGTGACTCTTTTTGTTACGCGAATCTATGGAAGAGTATTAGAGCTAGGCAGGAGAAAAATAAAATAATATTTTAGAGGAGGAAGATTTTTTTTTCATTATGCACTTCGAGAGAAAAGTCGAAATGTCGAGAAAAAAGTCAAAATGTTGAGAAAAAAGTCGAAATGTCAAGTTTAATGTTGAAGTACAATCTCGAGAAGAAAGTCGAAATGTTGAAAAAAAAGTCAAAATGTCGAGGAAATAGTCAAAATTTCATGAAAAAAGTCGAAATGTTGAGAAAAAAGTCGAAATGTCGAGATTAAAAGCGAAAGGAAAAGGGAAGAAAAAAAGAGAAAAAAGGAAAAAAAGGAGGAAAAAAAGAAGAAAAAAAATAAAAAAGAGGAAAAAAAAGAAGAAAAAAGGAAAAAAGAGGGAAAAAAAGAAAAAAGAAAAAAAGAAGAAAAAAGGGAAAAAAAGGTCAAACATTTTTTTAAAAGCTCCAGGAGCCACTAGGGCGGCGCTAAAGAGCCACATGCGGTTCTAGAGCCGCGGGTTGAAGACCCCTGGTCTAAATTGAGGGTTCCTGGCATCTCAGAGCTTCACCATGCCTCACCACCAACGCCGGCCACTCACGCTGCAGATTCTCAGCAAGTTCTAGCCAACGAAGACTTGCCTCCTGGAAAGTTTGTAGCCACTTTGTGTTGCGAGTAGAAGAAATTGGAGTCCGGTAAGACGAAGACGCCGGAAGCACCACTGGTGGAGTGTCACCGCTCTGAGGCCCGTGATCATTTCCCTCCTGTAAATGCACATATCAGATATTTGTTGTGTTTAAATGATGATGTAGGCAATTCATTAAAAAAATTATGAACAGATAAAGACAATTGGCCATAAAGATCTGCAGTGTAAATGCAGCCAATAAGACATCTTTGATATTGGGACGTCTACGAATGTATATATCTATGAATATATCTAAGGGGCTCCAAAAGAGAGATAAAAGAGTATCTAAAAACAGCCGTTTATGGACAAAGTGAAATCTAAAATTAAAGCTGCAAGCAGCGATGAACGGGCCCTTGCGCGTGCAATTTTCACCAATAAAAGGTCAAGGACTCAATACCGAGTCTGATGACACCACCCATGACTCTTTATGTCAAACCATTCAAAAGTTATGGCAGAAAGTAGGAACTATCAAATATGGACCAATCAGATGAAGGGGGCGTGCTTTTTGGTGTCTATCGTTGCCACGGTAACGCTTTTGACTGAGAAAAGTAATGCCCATTGACGCAGGATCGAGACGTACATTTTGATGTATAACACACCTGGATGCACGTTACAGTTCGGGTGAAGCTACGGCCGAAGAAATTGCATAAATTGCGCCAAAATTACACCATTAATTCAAAATGGCCGACTTCCTGTTCGGTTTCGGCCATGGCGCCAAGAGACTTTTCTTTAAGTTGTGACATGATACAGGTGTGTACCGATTTCGTGCATGTACGTCAAACCGTATTGTGGGACTTGAGACACAAAGTATTCTAGGGGGCGCTCTTGAGCCGTTAGGCCACGCCCATTAATGTAAACCATTAAATATCACATTTTTGGCCAGGCCTGGCTTGGTGCAAAATTTGGTGACTTTGGGGGCACGTTTAGGGGGGCAAAAAGGCCCTCATTTCGTCGGAAGAAAAACGATACAATAGGGCCTTCACACTGTCAGTGCTTGGGCCCTAATGATCCGAGTGTCACGGGTATGGTGAGGACCCAAACGCAGCTCAGGCAGACGGGATATCAGCCGCTAATGACCTTCATTATTCACTGCAGTCTGTAACGGTGAAAAGTCTTGACTCACACGGATCTTGTGCCAGATCAGAGGAGGAGTTAGCCTGGTGTCGCTGACTGAAGGCAGAGCCGACAACTGTTGGATCACCTGACTAGTAGACGGGTCCAGGGGGGAGAGGTGTGTGAGCAGGAGGGAACAGGTGAAGCTCGTGAAGCCTGAGTTCATGTCCAGGGCGGCCGGCAGGCCGGCAGGCCGGGGAAAACGCTGGATGGTCAGACACAAGACCGACCTGGCACTGGCGCAGAGACGGAGCTGTCACAGGTGAGGGGAGGGGCCTGATGAGGAGGCGTGGCCAACAGGTAAAGTGGAGCAGAGACAAGAGATGAGCAGACTGCCACAGTGACTGTGTTTCCATGCATCAATAACCCTTTTAAAACCTGAATATTGGCAATAACTCGAATTTGCACGGCCATGTAAACACCAATAACCCCTTTGAATAACCAGAATTTGCTCATATTCGTGTTTTTAAAAACCCCAATATGACCCCTGGGTTACTACTTTTAAAACCCGAATATTGGGTCATGTAAACGCCAAACGGAATATCCCCATCAAACGGAACAGGAATTTGTTTTCTGCGCCCCCTGCAGGTTTGGAGCACTTCCGGTTGTAGTGACCGGTTATGAAGCGTTTTTCTTTTGAAGATGGTTTCTTGTTTTATATGGTTTTGCTCTTTGCATCGTTTCTCTATTTGCAGCGTTTGATGATTTGTCTTTGTTTTTTGCAGCAGGTTTTTTCATTTGCACCACGTTCCTCTTTTTGTACCTCGTTTTGAGTTTGTGAATTTGAATCGTTTCTGTACTTGAAGCCGTTTTCCTTAACTGAGACGCATCAGGCCGTTGCAGCGTTTGGCCCTCGTCGGCCACCGTATGTTTGTTTCCATGGGGAGCAGCCGAGGACGCAGCATTCCCATCACGCCCCACGTCAGAAATACTCCTGCACGGCTCCTGCACTATATTTGCCCGGCACTGTGCTATTTTGTGGCCGGACCACATGCAGCGGTCGTAGGTGTCTTCTGTCATCTTCCTCCGTGGGCGCAGACGTGATATTTTTTCACGTCGTGCGCTGGGAGCCATGTGCAGCCTTCCCCAGTGCTGCTGCTCAAACAGATTCTTTTAGCTTTCTGCCAGATTTCATGCCACGTCTCAGCTGTGATTTCGCTCTCTTGCATCTGCTGAGCATCCTGCCTGATAACCCAGGTGGTGGGAATCAGCGCAGTCTTAATATTTTAGAGAGCAGCGGCTATTTGTGTGGCTGACGACGGCCAATAAAGAGCGAGTCGGCTTCCAGGAGTGAAGTTACCGTCGGATCTTCGTCTGAAGCAGAAAAAAAAGGGATGTAGCGTTTCATGCCTTGAAAATTAACGGCTCCCGTTGAGTCATTTGATCGCGAGCATTAAATTACACGGAGCTGCAAAAGTGACTAGGCCCCCTTTTGTGTGTGTGTGAAAACAATAAAAACTCTGATTATAGTGGACTTTTTTTCTCTGTCATTTATTTAACAAAAATCGAAGCCAAAAGGAAAAAGAATATTTGGACAATACTAAGTATCCTGATGATTCAGTAGGTTCTGGAAACGCCCAGTACTGGAGTTGAAGGGGGATGAGGGGGGGTGGCATCCCCTCTGAAATAAAAACGGTCAAAATCATCCCCCCTGTAAAACTGCCATCCCTCCTTTCCATCCCTTATGTCATTTCATCAATGAATGTGGTTTTACTGCTATTTCAACATTTAGAGTCATCACCAGAAAAATAACACCAGAAAAATAACTTATTTGACAATTTTCACTTGTTTCAAGTAAATTTTCACTTGAAATAAGTAGAAAAATCTGCCAGTGGGACAAGATTCAACCTGATCTCACAAAAATCTGTGAAATACCCACGACCTCTCACTACTATTTTCCGTGGTACCTACACGGAAAGTGGTATAATTCCGTGTGTACACCACGGATATTGTACCATGCAAAGTCAATGGGATCCGTGGTCGTGATATATAGACGGATTATGACATTATTATTATTTATATATTATTCTTTGTTAAGATTTTGCAGTGATCCATTTCCTGTGAAGGACAGAGTCATTCAATTCAATTCAATTCAATTCAATTTTATTTATATAGCGTCTAATACAACAGAGTTGTCTCTAGACGCTTTCCAGAGACCCATACCCAGAACATGACCCCCGAGCAGTTATTACATAAAAATTGGAAAGGAAAAAACTCCCCTAGTGGGAGAAAAACCTTAAGCCAAACAGTGGCAAGGAAAAACTCCCCTTTAGGAGGGAAGAAACCTTGAGCAGGACCAGGCTCATCAGGGGGGACCCTCCTGCCGAGGGCCAGACTGGTGGGTCAGGGACGGCAACAGCACAGCAGGCAGGTGGAAGCAGCAACGGGATGACCAGGGGTGGGGACCGCAGGCCAGCACGCAGCTCCCGAAGCTCCGGCCCAATCAGCAAGTCCCAGGTTGGGGTGCAGGGTCAGGGAAAGACTTGTGCTCCGTAATGCAAGCTACAAGCCACCCACGACCACCTGCAGGTTCCGGTGTCCGGCAAAGGATGCTGCAACATGGACAAAAGAGAGAAAAGGGAGGAGAAGGGGGGGCCAGCACAAGAAACCACAGGAGCGACTCTGACACACTAAAGTTTACACTACCTAGAGTCATATTGATAAGTTCAGAAAAGTGTTTTTTATTGTTGTGTTTTGATGTATTTGATGTAAGCCCAGTGGATATTTAAAGCTTACAGAAGGCTGCATTTAACTGCTGCTATGTCATTCCTGCAGTATTTCTGCAGGTGTTTTGGTCACTGCTATTATTTGTAATATATTATATTATTTGTAATCAGCACAAATTATCTGTCCCCATATGATCAAATCCACCACCCCCCCTGATTCTTTTTTACAACTCCAGTACTGGATACGCCTGTAGCAGCAGTAACTTGCAGTATTGAGGTTTTTAGACGTTCAGGTCCAGGTCTTTCCTAAACCTCGACTCTTCTCATGTTTTCCACCTGATGGAGATCTGATGCAGCTGCTGAGTGTCAGATCTCCGACGCGTTCCCACATTTACGTCGGGGGTGAACGGCGAGCCGAAGGTTCTCCACGGCGTGCAGGTCCAGGTCGTGACCGCTCCACCACCGCCCCTGCAACAATGCCGTGTGTGGTTTCCTCCCAACACGGTGCGGGACTTTGGAGCCAGATGGCTCCACTTTGATCTCGTCCCAGAAGTCTTGCGGTTTTTGTTAAGATGCAGTTTTGTGGATCTCAGATATATTTATTTATATCTTTATTTGCTTGAGCGTTGCAAGGCCTGACCTTGAGGGAAAGAAAGTCGCTGGTACGTTCACTCCTGGGAAGATTGGCAACCGTCTTAAATCATTTCCATTTGTGCATTATATCTTTTTCACTGTAGAACATCAACTTCCAAAGTGTTAAAAGTGGTTTATAAGCATTAACGTCCAGCAACAACATCCCCTCTAACACCACTGTTCATGTCTTGTTTTACAGAGGTCTGATAGCAGCTGAAGATCGTTTCATAAAGTCCCGTGCACCAACGCAGGGGTACTTTGTCGTGTCCACATGATTTTAGATGCATAAATAATGGACTTCTGCACATAGGGCTGCCACCTTTCAGAAATAGCACAGGCGCCAAAAAAAAGGGACATCACCCAAACTTTTAAACTGCTTAGAAATGTATTTATTTTATATGAAAAAACAAAATGCTTTGATTTAAAGTGCTTTAATAGTATTGAACTTGCATGACTGTACAGACAGACAACCTACTAGAAACTGAAATATCCTCCTATGCTACATATGTCCACATCAGCCCAGATGTAGAATATAACCTACAGGTGAAGGTCGGAACATTAGAACATGGTGTAAAAGTTGATTTATTTCAATAATTCAACTAGAATATGGTGTAAAAGTTGATTTATTTCAATAATTCAACTAGAATATGGTGTAAAAGTTAATTTATTTCAATAATTCAACTAGAATATGGTGTAAAAGTTTATTTATTTCAAGAATTCAACTAGAATATGGTGTAAAAGTTAATTTATTTCAATAATTCAACTAGAATATGGTGTAAAAGTTGATTTATTTCAATAATTCAACTAGAATATGGTGTAAAAGTTCATTTATTTCAATAATTCAACTAGAATATGGTGTAAAAGTTGATTTATTTCAATAATTCAACTAGAATATGGTGTAAAAGTTGATTTATTTCAATAATTCAACTAGAATATGGTGTAAAAGTTAATTTATTTCAATAATTCAACTTAAAAGGTGAAACTAATACATTACATTGTGTCATTACATGCAAAGCAAGATATGTTAAACCTTTATTTGTTATCATTTTGATGATTTAATTCTTTATTGATTTAATAAAATATTCAAATTTTTTAGATTTCTTATTTGGGGTTTTCATAAACTGTGAGCCATAATCATCAAAATTATAATAAATAAAGGCTTGAAATATCTCACTTTGAATGTAGTGGGAAATAATATGTTTGTTTCAACTTTAGTTGAATTTACTATGAATGAAGTTTTGCAATATATTCAAATTTTCCAAATTCAAACCTTCACCTGTATATTATGGTATCAATAAATAAGAGCATAATAAATGTCCGTATTGGTTCAATACGGTACGCAACTTTTAATTCCGTAACAATTCCGTATTTCAAGGGACGGGTGGCGAGCCTATCTGCACATGACTGAACATTCAGGTGAAAACTGAGCTTTTTGTGACTTTAGTTGAATGTTTCAAACTCACAAAATGATTAAACTATGTGCCAAGTTTCCCCCCCCCCACCGCTCATTTTCACATCAAGACACAACAACGTGCCTCTCTAAACGCACTATGTCAAAAATGCTAATTTCCTAAATGTGTTTTTTCCCGACGAAGGTGCATATTTCTCCCCCCAAACCCAAACACTTTCTTCCTCTGCAACTCGCTGCGTTGGAAATTACACACGGCCTTGTTTTGCATGCAAACATGCCTCTCTTGCTCAGGGAAATTTTATTTGTACGCCGTCTTTCCCGCTAATGCAACAAATGAGAAATGGCGATCCGGGCCTGGGGAAATGCTCTGGCCCGGCAGACTGGCACTGTGATGTTTGAGCATAAGCCTCTCCTTAAAGAGGAAAAAAAAAAAAAAAAAGGCGTGTTGATTCTCCATACCCCAATATTGACGGTCCGTCTGTGTTTGATGTATGCACGCCCCCCCCCCTCATTAAACCCCCCCGCCGCCGCGCACGCCCAATGTTTGGGCTTAACTTGTTAGTTCTGCTTCTGGAGAAGCTGCCGATGCCCCGAGATATTAGTGTACGATCGACTGTAGTGATGGACCGTCTGTCTGCCGGGGCTGACGGCTGCACCGCAGCATCAGCATCCAATACTGCAACGGAGTTTATACGTGAGAGGAGGAGAAGAAGACGAAGAGGACGTAAGTGAAAAGGAAGAAACAAGAAGAGCGAGGAATAAGAAGAACAAAAAACGAGAAAATAAGTGATAAAGTTAGTGTTCAATGTCGCTACGTGTCATTTTTAATGTGTTAGGCCAGGGGTCGGCAACCCTAAATGTTTTAGAGCCATATTGGACCAAAAACACAAAAAAACAATATGTCTGGAGCCGCAAAAAATTAAAAGTCTTGTATCAGCCTTAGAATGAAGACAACACATGCTGCATGTTTCTATATTAGTTATAACTGGGGGAAGATTTTTTTTTTCATTGTGCACTTCGAGAAAAAAGTCGAAATGTTGAAAAAAAAAAAGTCGAAATGTCGGGGTAGCCAAAATTCTGTGAAAAAAGTTGAAATGTCGAAAAAAAAAGTCAAAATTTTCGAGAAAAAAGTCGAAATGTCGAGATTAAAAAGGAAAGGAAAAAGGAAGAAAAAAAGAGGAAAAAACTGAAAAAAAGAAGAAAAAAAGAGAAGAAAAGAGAGAAAAAAAGAAAAAAAAGAAAAAAGGAAAAGAAAAAAAAGAAGAAAAAAAAGGAAAAAAAAGGTCAAACATTTTTGAAAAAGTTCCTGGAGCCACTACGGCGGCGCTAAAGAGCCGCATGCCGCTCTAGATCCGCAGGTTGCTGACCCCTGTGTTAGGCCATGTAAACCGGTGCATCGGCAAAAATAGTCCCCGGTAGTTCACTTCCGTTGTGGCTTTTTTATTTGCATCGTTTTTTTTATTTTATTTGCAGCGAGGTTTCTTTATATTTGCAGCATTTCTTTTATTTGCAGCAGCGTTTCTTTTTTTTTGCAGCACTTATTTTATTTGCTAAGCATTTATTTTATTTGCAGCATTTATTTTATTTGCTAAGCATTTATTTTATTTGCAGCATTTCTTTTATTTGCAGCAGCGTTTCTTTATATTTGCAGCATTTCTTTTATTTGCAGCAGCGTTTCTTTTTGTTTGCAGCGTTTATTTTATTTTCAGCAGTGTTTGTTTCTGTTTGCAGCGTTACTTTTATTCTCAGTAACGGCGGGTCTCGGCCAGCGTACTTGACACATTGAGAGTGAATACTGAACCAGCAGGACGTTCACTAATCCACGTCTCCTCAGGTCCTGGTCCGGTACCGTCTGCCTTCTTTATTCACTATTGCAGCGGGAACAAAAATCAGACACAACTAAATGATTGATTCCTCACAGACTCCGAAATGACGCCAAATCCAGAGTTGAGCTGCAGAAAGTGAAGTTGCTTTGTTTGTTTTTGTCTTTCTTCACCTGGGGTCGACGGCTGCACCGCAGCTTCCACATCCACGGCCTCGTCATCTTTTCTCTCCTTTTTTCCGTTCGCCGTGGAACACAAACACCGACTCCACCTGCAGAAATCAGGATGAAGTATTCTTCCTCCTGAAAGAGACAGATGGGCTTTGTCGTTTATCAAGTGCAGGAGTTTAAATTAGAGCGCGCGCACTCTGATGAGCTTGGTTAATTTCACATTTGGAAATGAATACTAAATCTACTTTTGGCTTGTTAACATCCATTAACTTCTGACACAAACAAATTGGCTGATGCAGCTGATCAGATTTGCTTAATTTGCTTTGATTTGACTAGTGGAAAGGTTTGAGTCACTTAAATGAAATAAAAACACCTAAATTGAGTTTCAATTTCAATATTATTGAAGTTAATTGGGTTTTATGTTCGTACCCCTTTGAACTGAGGAGAGATTAAACAATAACTCACACGCGCCTACAGGTGAAGGGAAAACCGTAAAAGATAAAGAAGTTAAATATCAGCTGGCCAAATGATGTCATGAATGAATCCCAATTTTATCTCCATTTTAAGCAGATTCAAAGCAACAATTAACAAAAAGCTAAAGTTTAGACACCCCTCTCTCATGTTTTACCAACTTCAGCTTTGACATTTTAGTTCTTTAAGATGTCGTCGTCGTCTCGTGCTGCAGTACGTTTGGATGTGTTTGTCCGGTTTGACGCAGAGAGTGGACTTTGGTTTCCAGAGGTCGACGGCGGCCGAGGAAACTTCCTCTGGCGGCCGAGGAAACTTCCTCTGGACGCCGAGGAAACTTCCTCCGGACGCCGTCGCATACGAGCGATCAGACGAGCATCAGCGTGGTGTGAGGGGGAGGAGGAAGACAAGACACGTGTTAGTGGTGGGGCTTTAAAGGAGTGAAGAGGTGGGAGCTGTTTGGAAAAGTTTGGTGGAAGGAAGGAAGGAAGGAAGGAAGGAAGGAAGGAAGGAAGGAAGGAAGGAAGGAAGGAAGGAAGGAAGGAAGAAAAGGAAGGAAGGAAGGATGGAAGGAAGGAAGGAAGGAAGGAAGGAAGGAAGGAAGGAAGGAAGGAAGGAAGGAAGGAAGAAAAGGAAGGAAGGAAGGAAGAAAAGGAAGGAAGGAAGGAAGGAAGGAAGGAAGGAAGAAAAGGAAGGAAGGAAGGAAGGAAGGAAGGAAGGAAGGAAGGAAGGAAGGAAGGAAGGAAGGAAGGAAGGAAGGAAGAAAAGGAAGGAAGGAAGGATGGAAGGAAGGAAGGAAGGAAGGAAGGAAGGAAGGAAGGAAGGAAGGAAGGAAGGAAGAAAAGGAAGGAAGGAAGGAAGAAAAGGAAGGAAGGAAGGAAGGAAGGAAGGAAGGAAGAAAAGGAAGGAAGGAAGGAAGGAAGGAAGGAAGGAAGGAAGGAAGGAAGGAAGGAAGGAAGGAAGGAAGGAAGGAAGGAAGGGAAAAAAGAAGGAAGGAAGGAAGGGAGAAAACAGGAAAAGAAGGAAGGAAGAGAGAAAAGAGGAAGGGAAGAAGGAAGGAGAGAGCAGGAGGAAGGAAGGAAGGAAGGAAGGAAGGAAGGAAGGAAGGAAGGAAGGAAGGAAGGAAGGAAGGAAGGAAGGAAGGAAGGAAGGGAAAAAAGAAGGAAGGAAGGAAGGGAAAAAAGAAGGAAGGAAGGAAGGGAGAAAAGAGGAAGGGGAGAAGGAAGGAGAGAGCAGGAGGAAAGAAGGAAGGAAGGGAAAAAAGAAGGAAGGAAGGAAGGGCGAAAAGAAGGATGGAAGGAAGGAAGGAAGGGAGGGAGGGAGGGAGGGAGGGAGGGAGGGAGGAAGGAAGGAAGGAAGGAAGGAAGGAAGGAAGGAAGGAAGGAAGGAAGGAAGGAAGGAAGGAAGGAAGGAAGGAAGGAAGGAAGGAAGGAAGGAAGGAAGGAAGGAAGGAAGGAAGGAAGGGAAGAAGGAAGGAGAATTAGGTCATTTTGACCCAAAGACAGTACAAGGTTTAACCACATGTTCATTTATTGAACTAAAATGAAGCCAGAAAAACTAAACAAGTATGTGGGCAGTACTAAGTACCCCCTTACTGCTGCTTATCGCCGTCTAGATCCCTTTTTAATTCTCTCCTCAGCACCAGGTTTATGAACATCTGACCCTCAGAGTTGGATCACCAAACAGACTTCTGCTGGTGGAATAAAATGAACCAGAATCCGTCAGAGTCTCTTTCTCTGATTTCCTCCTCCTGACTCAGACGTCTGACTCCAACCCCCCGACCAATCAGTGGCCTGTAGAGTGTGATGACGTCAGATACAGCCGACCCAGCCGCTTAGAATCTCGGCAGAATAGATACAGAATAGATACAGAAAAGTATCTACCCCTAGTGGAAAAGAACCAAACCTAGTGGAGTTGAAACGAGTAGGTACTAGTGGAAAAGTGGCATAAGTGGACGGCTAAACGCATCCATCACTTCTGTCAAACTAACCGTGATTGACGTGGGCGTGTCCCATCTGGCTTTAACACAACAATACTAATACACTTTTAAAGCAAGATCAGAAAGGAAGAGTTTCATCTTCAATTGTGCTTTTAGTCTTGCTCATGAAGACATATCTGGTAAAAAATGACTGTTATTTTCAGTTTTGAGCTGAAAATAGAAAGCCATGCGTCACCGGGGGTGAAATGAGCACCTGCTCCCTCCCAACAAGCCCCGACTGTACCGTACAAGTGACAATAAAGACAAGATCTGGCTACACACACCGCCTCTGTTCTCCTCCGCCGGGACGCAGCGGCGTTATTAAAGCAGAAGTTTCTGCAGATAGGTATCTCCCTGCGATGGAAGATAATCCCCGCTGAGGATCGGCGCCGCGGTGCCGCGGCGCTATCTCACCGGGAAAGTATCCGTGTTTACTAAAGTGGCTGAACAGTGTAAAGCTAATTACTCTGAACTAGGTCAGAAATCTGCAACTGAGTAAAGACTAATCAAACTGAATATTTAATGCACATTCCCCTGGAAACAACACACACACACACACACACACCGGCTCTTTACCTTTCGCCTAAACTCCCTCTCCGACTTCCTGCACGCCTGTAATTTGTTAATCAAATCACCTGATGAGGGTTGTGCAGTCTGGTAGTGATAAAGCGGCGAGGAGGAGGGGGTTTCTATTAATAGATGGGTAGACTTGTGGCCTGCAGATGACAGGAAGAGAGGCCTGTCATGAGGAATGCCTTTGTTATTTTCCATCCAGGGAGGAAATGAATTTCTTGTGATTTTTCAGAAAGGCTGCCCGCAGGCGCAGGCGTCGGCGCTCCGAGGCTTCGGGGAGACACGAGCAGTCAGGCCAGGCCGACGACGATGTGAAGAGGACGCCTTTTAAATGTTTTGAGGACCGAAACAAGTTGTTGGAAGCGTCTTCGTCAAACCCAAGAACGGGTTGTGTTTTCATTTGATGCTGCCGGAGAGCGATGGAGAGCTGGTCCCTGCGACGGGCACGGCCAACGCCAGAGTTAACCCCTCCTGACTGGAAAGGTCTGATTAAATGAATGTGCAGAACTTATTCAGTATGTGTGTTTGGGGTTTCGTCAAGGCTGTATCTCAGGAATGGCTTGACTACGGTGGCCGAGACCCGCCATTGCTGAAAATAAAAGAAACGCTGCAAATTAAAAGAAACGCTGATGCCGCTGCAAATAAAATAAACGCTGAAAATAAAAACAAACGCTGCTGCAAATAAAATAAACGCTGCAAATAAAAACAAACGCTGCTGCAAATAAAATAAACGCTGCAAATAAAAACAAACGCCGCTGCAAATAAAATAAACGCTGCAAATAAAAACAAATGCCGCTGCAAATAAAAGAAACGCTGAAAATAAAAACAAACGCTGCTGCAAATAAAATAAACGCTGCAAATAAAAAAAATGCTGCTGCAAATAAAAGAAACGCTGCAAATAAAAACAAACGCCGCTGCGAATAAAAGAAACCCCGCTGCAAATAAAAAAAAAACGACGCAAATAAAAAAGCCACAACGGAAGTGAATTACCGGGGACTATTTTTGCTGATGCACCGGTGTTTTTTACGTGAGAGGAGAAGAAGAAGACGAAGAGGACGTAAGTGAAAAGGAAGAAATAAGAAGAGCGAGGAATAAGAAGAACAACGAACGAGAAAATACGAGAAAAGGTTAGTGTTCAACGTCGCTACGTGTAATTTTTAATGTGCAACACCGGTGCATCAGCAAAAATAGTCCCCTTTTTTATTTGCGTTGTTTTTTTAATTTTATTTGCAGCAGGGTTTCTTTATATTTGCAGCGTTTATTTTATTTGCAGCAGCGTTTCTTTTTGTTTGCAGCGTTTATTTTATTTGCAGCTGCGTTTGTTTCTGTTTGCAGCGTTACTTTTACTTTCAGCAACAGCGGGTCTCGGCCACCGTACTGGACACATTCAGAGTGAATACTGAACCAGCAGGATGTTCACTAATCCACATCTCCTCAGGTCCTGGTCCGGTACCCGTCTGTCTTCTTTATTCACTATTGCAGCGGGAACAAAAATCAGACGCTGCTAAATGATTGATTCGTCACAGACTCCGAAATTACGCCAAATCCAGAGTTGAGCTGCAGAAAGTGAAGTTGCTTTGTCTGTTTTTGTCTTTCTTCATTTGCAAGGTCACTTTCTTAGTAATCATCCTTACCGCACTGTACTGTGTTGGAGGGACAGGTGAGGTTCATTGAGCTTAATCTTATGATTGATCGTACATCCATCCAATAGCATCCATATGCAGGTTCTTCTGCCGCCCAGTGGAGGTCAAAGTTGGACCTGAGGAACCAGATTTCCTGGCTGACCAGGCTGGGAAGAGGAGTAAGGGCCAATCCCAATACACCCCCTACTTTCTACCACTACCCCTAAAAAAAGAAGCCATAGATTTCAGGGCACTTGAAATCTTCCCAGGTCTGTCCCAATACTCCCCCTACTCCTACTTTCAGCACCACCACTAAAATCAGGAAGCTGAGAGCTAAAAGCTGTTTTAATTTCAGCTGTAGCGCTGTTAATATGCCACTTTATTAAGTTTTAATATTTTTTCAGGCGTAAAAGTAACGTTAAGATCCCCAACCTGGGCTCAGTTTATCCAAATAACGCCTGTTAAGAAATTTGACCCGATGTTTTCGGAGAAGAGCCACCGGCTCGGAGCAGCAGCAGCTCACGGCCGGGTCAACCTGCGCCGTCGTCAAGGGGAGAAACCTGCAGCTCTGTTGAGAATTACCTCTGGCTGAAATCATTTAGGAAGATAAATGTTGGTTTAATAGATGAAATCTAACAGTTGTAGCTACGCCTGTTAAGAAATTTGCTCCGAAAATTTCGGGATCAAAACTGCCTGCCGGCTCGGGAGCTGATTTATGGTTCCGCGTTAAATCGATGCAGAGCCTACAACGTAGGGTACGGCGTACGGCGCGCGTCGCCGCGTAACCTACGCCGTAGGCTCTGCGTTGGTGTAACGCGGAACCATAAATCAGCCTTTATTCTGGCGAGGTTTGAAAAGACTTCGCAACAACAGGCAAAAGAGTGATTATGTACATTCACTGAGTGAATATTATGAAAGTAAAATATATATTTCTCGCTAGAAATGTAATCAAAACGCATTTTTATGCAGAAACTAACTCAAAATATTGATTTTATTCACTAAAAAATAAGAAATGTCCGCCAATGTTTTTTTTTTTATTCAGTCCGCAAATGACGACGAAAAGCATTCTGGGAAATTTTTCTGGCCCTCGGTCAGCTAGTCAGTATCTGAAATCCCTAGCTCTGTAGGGCCAGATTCATAACCACTCGCCCTCGTTTTCTCCACTACCCCTAGATGAAAAGAGGAATTGGGACACCACTACCCTCACGGGAACGCGCAAAATTTAGGGGTAGGGCTGAAAAGTAGGACTAGGGGGGGATTGGGACAGGGCCTTAGTCTTTACAGGTTCAAATCTGAGTTTCATTGCTGCGTGTGAATATCTGGGCCCTGGTACCAGCTTGTCGAGGAGGAAGTTAAGGGTTTAGTGAAGGGTTTGTTCGGGCTGTAATGGGCAAATTACAGCAGGACAAAAGATCAATATGGAGTTGTGATGGATGGACTCGCAGCCCAGCGGATCCGTCATGCCTTTTAAACCGTTTTTCCTTGATACAGTCGGCTTTAATTGGCACGGAGATCTCTCTGTTGCAAATGGAGCAGGGCGGAGCTGTGCACACCGGAATTACAACGTCCATTACCATGATAATAAAACGCGTCCACTCAGCGAGGAGACCATGTGGTCTATGAAAGCACGGCCGGTTCCGCCAGCTCTTATTGGTGTAGTCTGGTTTGGCCGCGGCTCCCCTTGTTCTTGGAACCGGTATCAAATGGCACATGAACACTATAATCGGAGCAATTTTCCAAACATCTTCAACTTCCACCGCACAGAAACAGATCCAGGAGTGCGGCAACAAAAACCGGGCCGCGTGTCAACTCCTGATTCCAAAACGTTAATGATCTAGATCAAAAGGAGCCTCAGACACGACGTGCTTTTGTGTTGTGAGAGTCCTGTTCAAACGCTGCCTTTGAAGGTTGAACACATGCCCAGAAATGGTTTGATTAAACAGGTATGTGGGATGGTTAAACATACTGAAGACACTAATTACGAGTGAACGCTCCGCGGTGCGGGGCTCTGGATGAGGATGTGGAGGAAAGGCCGCTGGGCTCAGGCAGAAGAAATAAATAAATAAATAAATAAATAAATTAAAAAAAGTGCTTTTTGAGTCTGAGCAGATCCAACAAACACAATCTAGATTATTTCATATGAAATTAATGTCATTTGCCTCATTTCCATCAGGGATAGGGAGGCTTTTCCGCCCTGCAGCTCGCTGCACGTCAGCTGCCGCGCAGGAGAGAAGCACTTCCACCAGATAACTCCAGGATTAAAGGAGGGGAAAAAAAGAGCCACAAATGAAAGGAAGTTGTTTTATCCCTGATTCACCTGCAGTTATCAGCCGTCACTCAGGGGGACGGGGGACTGTCAACACCTGGAGGGGACGACCATGATCCAGGAGGATCCAGGAGGATCCAGGAAGATCCAGGAGACAGAGCCAGACACAAACCTGGTTTTACTCTTAACATTATCATTAGTGTTAACATTATCATATTAACACTATCAACATTAAAGCTGCCACGCCCTCTTTTACTCCTACGCTTCATGTGGAAACACTTAATAATAAAAATAGTAATATTTGTCTGTCCTTTTGGGTCTTGGTGCTTTTTATTTAACCCTTGTGCTGTCTTCAGGTCAAGGAAGGAAGAAGGGAAGAAGGGAGGAAAGAAGGAAGGAAGGGAGAAAACAAGGAAAGAAGGAAGGAAGGGAGAAAAAAAGGAAGAGAGAAAAGGAAGGAAGGGAGAAAACAAGGAAAGAAGGAAGGAAGGAAGGAAGGAAGGAAGGAAGGAAGGAAGGAAGGAAGGAAGGAAGGAAGGAAGGAAGGAAGGAAGGAAGGAAGGAAGGAAGGAAGAAAAGAGGAAGGGGAGAAGGAAAGAAAGGCAAGGAAGAAGGAAGGAAGGAAGGATGAAAAGAAGGAAGGAAGGAAGGAAGGAAGGAAGGAAGGAAGGAAGGAAGGAAGGAAGGAAGGAAGGAAGGAAGGAAGGAAGGAAGGAAGGAAGGAAGGAAGGGAGAAAAGAGGAAGGGGAGAAGGAAAGAAAGGCAAGGAAGAAGGAAGGAAGGAAGGATGAAAAGAAGGAAGGAATGAAGGAAGGAAGGAAGGAAGGAAGAAAACAAGGAAAAAGGAAGGAAGGAAGGAAGGAAGGGAGAAAACAAGGAAGAAGGAAGGAAGGGAAAAAAGAAGGAAGGAAGGAAGGAAGGAAGGAAGGAAGGAAGGAAGGAAGGAAGGAAGGAAGGAAGGAAGGAAGGAAGGAAGGAAGGAAGGGAGAAAACAAGGAAAAAAGGAAGGAAGGAAGGAAGGAAGGGAGAAAACAAGGAAGAAGGAAGGAAGGGAGAGAAGAAGGAAGGAAGGAAATAAGGAAGGGAGAAGGAAGGAAGGAAGGAAGGAAGGAAGGAAGGAAGGAAGGAAGGAAGGAAGGAAGGAAGGAAGGAAGGAAGGAAGGAAGGAAGGAAGGGAGAAAAGAGGAAGGAAGCAGGAAGGAGAGAGCAGGAGGAAAGAAGGAAGGAAGGTAAAAAAGAAGGAAGGAAGGAAGGAAGGAAGGAAGGAAGGAAGGAAGGAAGGAAGGAAGGAAGGAAGGGAGAAGGAAGGGAGAAAACAAGGAAAGAAGGAAGGAAGGAAGGAAGGAAGGAAGGAAGGAAGGAAGGAAGGAAGGAAGGAAGGAAGGAAGGAAGGAAGGAAGGGAGAAAACAAGGAAAGAAGGAAGGAAGGAAGGAAGGAAGGAAGGAAGGAAGGGAAGAAGGACAGGAGAATTAGGTCATATTGACCCAAAGACAGTACAAGGTTTAACCACATGTTCATTTATTGAACTAAAAGCCATAAAAACTAAACCAGTATGTGGGCAGTACTAAGTACCCCCTTACTGGTACAGTAAGACTGAAGAAGGAACAGGAAGAGGCCGTAAACTGGTCTGGATCATTCAGGTGTGTGTGCTATAACACAATGCCAAGGGGGAAAAACATAAGCCGTGGACTTAGAGTAGCAATGGCTGCTGCACATACTGACAGGAAGATAAAAAACATTTACAGATGATTTGACTTCAGTGTCCTACAGGGAGAGACATCATTCATGTTCATTCTTCTCAGTAGGGGATGTTTCAGAAAGTTCACGCCATAAAATGTGAAGAAATATCCAAAAAACCAACAACCCACGAGCGTTTTCAGCCGACACACCTCTTTCCCTGTCAAACACGGGGGCGGAGGGCTGATGGTTGGTTTTGCAGCCTCAGGACCGGGACTATACCTCCTTCATCTCCACAAACCCGTCCAGGCCTGTTCAGAACCGGTCCTGGCAGAGCTTTGCTGGTCCTCGTTTGGGACATCGCTGAAAGGAAAAGTGCTGAGATGTGCTGATGTCATCCATCGTCTAATGTAGGGGTCGGCAACCCGCGGCTCTTTAGCGCCGCCCTAGTGGCTCCTGGAGCTTTTTCAAAAATGTTTGACCTTTTTTTCTTCTTTTTTTCTTTTTTTTCTCATTTTTTTCTCCTTTTTTTTCTTTTTTCTTCTTTTTTTCTTCCTTTTTCCTTTCTTTTTTAATCTCGACATTTCGACTTTTTTCTCGAAATTTTGACTTTTTTCTCAACATTTCAGCTTTTTTCTCGAGATTGTACTTCAGCATTAATCTCGACATTTCGACTTTTCTTTGGAAATTTTGACTTTTTTCTCGACATTTCGACTTTTTTATCAACATTTTGACTTTTTTCTTGACATTTCGACTTTTTTCTCGCCATTTTGACTTTTTTCTCGACATTTCGAATTTTTTCTCGAAGTGCATAATGAAAAAAAAAAATCTTCCCCCAGTTATAACTAATATAGAAACATGCAGCATGTGTTGTTTTCATTCTAAGGCTGATACAAGACTTTTCATTTTTTGCGGCTCCAGACATATTTATTTTTTGTGTTTTTGGTCCAATATGGCTCTAAAACATTTTGGGTTGCCGACCCCTGGTCTAATGGGACAGAGAATGTGCCATAATTGTGTTGGGTGGAGTTACACATGCAGAAGCCGGGTAAGTTGACCCTGGTTGGGCTCTGTGATGTCACAGAACCCAATAAATCTGAACGGCTAAAACTAAATGACGGGGCTGTTTTTATTTGGCGTTTTTCACCTCGGATAAACAAATAAAAGCTCTGGAGGGCAGAAAACGTCTTTTCCTCCTGATGCGTCCCCTTTAAGAGCTTGTGATTGGCGTGGCTGATGCGACCCACCAAGCCCGGCGTGCACCCAGGAGGCCTTTGACCTTTGCTGCCGTCTTTTTACTTCAGCCGTGATCCGAGCACCGAGAGATGACGCCGTGTGACTGTGAGGTGTTTACAGTCGGGCTCGACCTCCAAAACAACTTCGACACGAAAAATTACACTGAAACGCTCCGCATGATGCACGGATGCGTAATTATTTATAGTCGGCAGCCACTCCGAGTTAAATAAATCATAGGTGAGCTCCTCGTCTGACTACTCTTGGCATTTGACTTTGGTTTCGGTCCCTCTTTGCACGATTCCTCTGCTGTGATGTGGACCGAGAACACTTTTGACACATTTCTCGAAACACACTTCTAATTTGTCCCCGAGGCGCTGGTGATGACGCGAGCTGACACCGAGGTCTGACAACATGACTTCTTTCCTCCTCTGGCCAGAGCTGCAGCCTCGCCCGCCTCCAGACCGGAGAACCGGGGTGTCTTACGACCGAGCCGCTCCCCTCCCTCCCCTTTTGGGACATCGGTTCGAATTAACGCCAGCGCCGTCTCGCTCTCAAGGCAGCGGCGCTGACAGCTGGGAGCGCTCACACACACCAGGTGCTTCTGTCTCTGCCGAGGTGTCCATGACACCTACCTGTTTTTTAGCCCTCAACCTGTCAAGGGAGCCAGATTTAATTAACGTAATGATCAAAGCAGGAAAAGCAAGTTCAGCCCCGAGGTGGTAATCCCAGCGAGCTCGCTTTGCTAATTATTTAGCATTAAGGTAGACGGCGCTTATGCATACATGACTACATCAAAGATTTGATTGGGGTTTGGTTGGTTGCAACAGCAAAGCGCCCGGAGCGGCCGGCGGTGACATGAAAACATCAGTGCGGATAAATCTGCTGGTGTAAAGCATCTCGCTCTCAGCCACCAGGTAACCTTTCTTTATCCTCTCTGACAGCGCTCGGCGGCGGCAGACATCAGCCGCGCGGCGCGGGCGACGCGGCGCCGGGGCACGTCGGGGATGCCATGACGGCGGAGACGGAAGTTTTATTTTCTCGGGGGCCCGGAGGACGGGATGCGGCCCCCGCCCTGACCGAGGTTTAAGGTGACCGTGGGGGACGGCGGCGCGTCAGCTGAGCCCCTCGGAGGGAACATGAACATTAACGGATGGATATTAAAAATACATTCGTTAATAGCTGCCGAGCCAGTACAGGCAACATGGATCGTATTTAATTCATTCATTCTTGTTTTTACACATTAATCATCTCCCCGTTGCAGCTCTTTGGTCTTATTCAAAGATAATCTCACATTGCACACACACACAGTTGCACAGACACACACACCTGCTCACTCACCTACACACCTACACCTACGATAATGGCAGTAGCCGAGTCTTGATTCCGTTTTAGAGACCTGGAACGGTTGCTGTTTGTGTCTCCTCCTGTTCCCGTTTCTGTTTGTTTGTTTTCTCTCTTGCAGATTCCAAAGGTTTGTGTTTTCCTGTGTTTCTCTCATTTCAGACTAGCAGCAGATTCCCCCTCTTGTGTGAACACACACCTGTGTGCTCCAGGAGCTCTGCACACCTGCCGACCATCAGCTCATCAAGGTCTGATCAAGCTTCAAAGGTCACGTTAAATGGAGGCGTTGAATGTTTCAGCCTCACATGAGGACCTGGAAGAGTCAAGGGTCAAGACTAGGCACCTTTCCCTCTTTCCTCTCCCTGGCCCTGCCCCTTCTCAACCTTTCCCCGACCCTGAGCCTAACCTGGGACTTGCTGATTGTGCCGGAGCTTCGGGAGCTGCATGCTGGCCTGCGGTCCCCACCCCTGGTCATCCCGCTGCTGCTTCCACCTGCCTTTGGTCCCCACCCCCGGTCATCCTACTGCTGCTTCCACCTGCCTGTGGTCCCCACCCCCGGTCATCCCGCTGCTGCTTCCACTTGCCTGCGGTCCTCACCCCCGGTCATCCTGTTGCTGCTTCCACCTGCCTGCGGTCCCCATCCCCGGTCATCCCGCTGCTGCTTCCACCTGCCTGCGGTCCTCACCCCCGGTCATCCTGTTGCTGCTTCCACCTGCCTGCAGTCCCCACCCCCGGTCATCCCGCTGCTGCTTCCACCTGCCTGCGGTCCTCACCCCCGGTCGTCCCGCTGCTGCTTCCACATTCCTGCGGTCCTCACCCCCGGTCATCCCGTTGCTGCTTCCGCCTGCCTGCGGTCCTCACCCCCGGTCATCCCGTTGCTGCTTCCACCTTCCTGCGGTCCCCACCCCCGGTCATCCCGTTGCTGCTTCCACCTTCCTGCGGTCCCCACCCCCGGTCATCCCGTTGCTGCTTCCACCTGCCTGCGGTCCCCACCCCCGGTCATCCTGTTGCTGCTTCCACCTGCCTGCGGTCCTCACCCCCGGTCATCCCGTTGCTGCTTCCGCCTGCCTGCGGTCCTCACCCCCGGTCATCCCGTTGCTGCTTCCACCTTCCTGCGGTCCCCACCCCCGGTCATCCCGTTGCTGCTTCCACCTTCCTGCGGTCCCCACCCCCGGTCATCCCGTTGCTGCTTCCACCTGCCTGCGGTCCCCACCCCCGGTCATCCTGTTGCTGCTTCCACCTGCCTGTGGCCCCACCCCCGGTCATCCCGCTGCTTCTTCCACCTGCCTGCGGTCCTCACCCACGGTCATCCCGTTGCTGCTTCCACCTGCCTGCGGTCCCCACCCCCGGTCATCCCGCTGCTGCTTCCACCTGCCTGCGGTCCCCACCCCCGGTCATCCCGTTGCTGCTTCCACCTGCCTGCTGTGTGCTGTTGACGTCCCCGACCCCCCAGTCCTGGTCTTCAGCAGGAGGGTCCCCCCTTATGGTCATGGTCCAGGTCCAGGTTTCTTCCTCCTAAAGGGGAGTTTTTCTTGCCACTGTTTGGCTTAAGGTTTTTCTCCCACTATGGGAGTTTTTACCTGCCATTGTTTATGTGAAAATTGCTCGGGGGTTTATGTTCATGTTCTGGGTCTCTGGAAAGCGTCTGGAGACAATTTTTGTTGTATTAGACGCTATATAAATAAAATGGAATTGAATTGAACCTTCACCCACCGCTGAGACCAACCACCTCATGGGCCGGTAACCCTGTCAGCAGCCGGAACCAGCCAGTTCCCCGTACTGGACCATGTCAGATAAGCCCAGACCTTCCCAGATGGACGACCAACAACATCCTAGTTTTGGTTGCATTTCCATGGCAACTCCTTCCCTAAAGATCAGTGGAAGGGCTGTGGCTGCTTGTCGAGGGTTGGCGGTCCGGTAGATCTCATGTCAAATATAATTTTGGAAGCGACATCAGAAACGAGGATGGATGGAGAGATTTGATCAGAGCGAGTTAACTCCGGACACCGTCGTAGCTTAGCACAAGCAGGCCAAGATAGACTCTTGCAGATTAACCGTGTGAGGACTATGGGAAAAAAGACAAGACTCCTCCCGCTTTATCTCATAATTCAAGAGGCAACTTTTCTCTAAACCCAGTTAGCAAGGTTCGTGCCAGCAACCGACGTTTTTGGCTGTTGCCAAAGAAAATGTTTAGTTTCTCTTTCTAACTGTTTTAATGAAAAAATAAACAATTCCTACAATCTTGGACGGTTACAGCATCAACTTGCATAAATTGATTTTTTTTTTTTTTGTTTTTGCACGGGTTTCCGCATGTGATACGGTGTTGCTATCCCAGAGGTCATCCTTGGATCTGAGGAAGCCACACTAACAGGAACTAATCACCTCTTCTGGGCGCCGTGGTCGGCTTCCAGAGACGAGATCAGGTCCCAGGATCAGGAGAAAACCGGCTCTGCCTGCAAGGCATCGTCTGCTTCAACTGTGGAGAGAGTTCCACGAATCTCCTTTTTTTACTTTATCTGTTTATCTGGACTCCTGTTGTTGCTGCAAAAGAGGTAACAAGAAGAGATTTGGCTCCAGATTTAAGAGATTTCAAGGATTGCTTCTGGACTGTCGCGGGTTTCCAACTGAAGGGGCCGTTCTGTGCGAGAGAAAAGCCGCGCAATTACGAGTTAAATGAATTCTGAGGTCAGCGGGGTTTGTTGTCTCGTCGGATGAGTAAAAGCAGGCCCTCGGCGCGGCCGGGTCTTTCCCCTCCGGTGTACGACATGAATAGACAAGAAAAGAACAGCCTTCCAACTGACACACAGGGCCCTCATTGAATCATGTGAACGAAGACAGGGGAATTTCTGATAGCACCCATCTCTCCGAGCTCAGACGTGGAGACAAAAGCCCCCAGTGTCTGCTGTCTGAAGCGGAGATGCACCTCCAGGCACTGCCAAACCAAAGAGGGGGGTGGGAGAGAGGGAAGAAAGGAAGAAAGGAAAAGAAAGACAGGACGTACTGGTTTTTGGGACCTGGGCAGTCGCCCATTGTTCAGCTCAGAATGAGAAAGGCGGCGCGGCCGCCGGGGCCCACGGGGCCCGCGGGGTAACCTGTTCACCGGCAGCTGGCGGCCACCTGTGGAGCAAGTCAAATTAGCCCAGGATTCCTACGGTTTCTGTTTATTGTCTGCAGGTTTCTGTGCACGACTGTGCTTTGGTCCCGCGCGGCGGTGCTGGAGGTCGGCCCGGTCAGCCCGGCCGGTGGGGCGGCCGGCGGATCCCCAGAGCCCGCTTTTTTTGTGTGTTGTTGCTCGAATCATCAGGTTTCTACGGAAGAGTATCAGGGCCATGCAGGAGAAAAAATATTTGAGAGGGGAAGATTTTTTTTATTGTGCACTTCGAGAAAAAAGTCGAAATGTCGAGATTAATGTTAAAGAACAATTTTGAGAAAAAAGTCGATATGTTGAGAAAAAAGTCGAGAAGAAAGTCGAAATGTTGAGAAAAAGCTCAAAATTTCAAGAAAAAAGTCGAAATGTTGAGGAGAAAAAAGTCGAAATGTTGAGGAGAAAAAAGTCGAAATGATGAGATTAATGTTGAAACACAATTTTGAGAAAAAAGTCGAAATGTTGAGGAAAAAAAAAAATTTCGTGAATAAAGTTGAAATGTTGAGAAAAAAGGCGAAATTTTGACTTAATTTGTGAAATTGTATTTCAACATTATTCTCGTGATTTCGACTTTTTTTCTCGACATTTCAACTTTTTTCCTGAAATCTTGACTTTTTTCTCGACATTTTGACTTTTTTCTCGAGAATTTCGACATTTTTCTCGAAGTGCATGATGAAAAAATAAATCTCCCCCCAGTTATAGCTAATATAGATCCATGCAGCATGTGTTGCCTTCATTCTATACAAGACTTTTCATTTTTTGCGGCTCCAGACATATTTGTTTTTTTGTTTTTTCGGTCCAATATGGCTCTTTCAACATTTTGGGTTGCCGACCCGTGCATTAGATTTTTCGACTTTTTTTCTCGACATTTCGACTTTTTTCTCAAAGTGCACAATAAAAAAAAATCTTCCCCTCTCAAATATTTTTCTCCTGCCTGGCCCTGATACTGTCCCGTAGGTTTCTCTCTGTTTTGGCGAAGCGAGGACGCGGCTCATGTTATGTTTGACTGCTATCAGGAAACACATTATCAGCCTCCTTTAGATCCATTTTGAAATTGTGTTAAACAAAATTAACTTTTTTCCGGGATTTCTGGACGGACCTGACGAGGAGGAGCTTTTGCATGACTATCTTTAAATCTCACTTAAAGAAGAAAGGGATACAGATGAGCTATGACTTCTGTCCATTTTGCTTCAAATCATCCAATTTGGTCTTTACGAGATCCAATAGCCCGAGAGCCTCAAATTCCTTTTTCATCTGAACAAGAGATGCTCTTGTTTGCCGCAGCAACCATTCGTCACAGAGATAGAAAACAGATATTAATCATGGTTTGGACACACCGAGGGGGGAAAGGAAAAAAAAAAAAAAAAAAAAAAAATCACTTATGGCTCACAACAAAATGAGTCAGTATTTGAGAAGTGCAACAACACGGTGGCTCTTTGTGTCCACTTCCCGTTCCCAGGAATGCTCGTCCTATGACTCGAGGTGGGGTTGGGGAGGTGAATGACATCACCGGTCGGGCTCACATTTGAATTCTGACACAGTGGCACCTTGTGTTTCTATTCCTGCCCCCCCGTCCCCCCCTCTATCTCCTCTCTGAAGCCGGGATTGTGCTCGGCTCTGCCTTTTATTCCCCCCTCAAAGAATACCTCCTTCTCTCGCCGTCCTCTGAAGCAGCTGCCTGCGTATGAAGTGGAGAAAATGACACTCCATCTCATGATGAATGGTACTTGACCCCTGGAAGCCGCTCCTGCGGGGGCTCCCACATTTACATAAGCCAGGAGATCTCACGCACTTGTTTACATCCGGCAAAAACAGCCAGCGCGGTTTGCACCAAGGTGCTGCAAATGAAGATTAAATATTTGTTGATCAACCTTTTTGACGCCTTTTCCCCCCGTTAGCTTGACATGCGTATCGGCGCCGGTGGGGTCGGCTCGCTGAGAGCCCCCTTTGTTACATGATTAATTACCGCCAGCAACAGTTATGGCGGGATTAACAATTAGCTGGACCCGTCGAACAGTCAGTCTAAGATGGCAGACTAATTGAGCGGCTGGTTGGCCATTGTGTCCCGGTTTCAGGCCAAGGAAGCGGGGATGGCTCACGAGCCTTTCATCTCTTTTACAGGCCTAATACCGTGGCAGGAGCCGGCCCTCGCTATCAGGCACCGCGAGCCAGGGTAATTTTTCATGAATATTCATACGCCTCCTCCGTTCACAGAGAACTTTACAAAGTTACCTTCATGGTGCATGTTCTGGAAAGTCAGTGGCTCTTTCTCCTGCCACGACACGTGCTGCCATCCACACTGTAAGAAGGTGCACGCAGTACTGGAGTTGTAATGAAAGATCAGGGGGGATGGGGGATTTGATCATATGGGGACAGATAATTTGTGCTGATTACAAATAATATAATATATTACAAATAATAGCAGTGACCAAAACAGCTGCAGAAATACTGCAGGAATGACATAGCAGCAGTTAAATGCAGCCTTCTGTAAGCTTTAAATATCCACTGGGCTTACATCAAATACATCAAAACACAACAATAAAAAACACTTTTCTGAACTTATCAATATGACTCTGTCCTTCACAGGATAAGTAACATGGATCACTGCAAAAACTCACAATCTTAACAAGAATATTTGTCTTATTTCTAGTTAAAATGTCTCATTTTAGTAAAAAAATCTCATTACACTTAAAACAAGACTCATCACTGGAAAAAACAACAATTTTCACCTGTTTCAAGTAGATTTTCACTTGAAATAAGTAGAAAAATCTGCCAGTGGAACAAGATTTTGTGTTTGCTTGTAATGAGAAGATAAATCTTGTCCCACTGGAAGATTTTTCTACTTATTTCAAGTGAAAATGTACTTGAAACAGGTGAAAATTGTCAAATAAGTTATTTTTCTGGTGTTATTTTTCTGGTGATGACTCTAAATGTTGAAATAGCAGTAAAACCACATTCATTGATGAAATGACATAAGGGATGGAAAGGGGGGATGTCAGTTTTACAGGGGGGATGATTTGGACCGTTTTTATTTCAGGGGGGATGATTTGGACCGTTTTTATTTCATCCCCCCTCAACTCCAGTACTGGGTGCACTCGTAGCCGGGCGTAAGATGTTTAATAAAAGCATCTTAACCTCCAAGGGCTAGTTTCCCTTGAAAAAAAGACAGAATCAACAACATCCCTTGTAACCCTTATTTCTCATCTTCATCGGACCGTAATGGATTAATACCTGGTCAATGTGGAGCTGGTTTATGACGGCATAAAACAATGGACGAAACATCCGGTCATGTGACCCGTTGGTTTCTGAAGAGTTTTGAAGCCCTGCTTTCCTTCGTAGGGGGCGGAGCCATGTTGCTGGAGAACACGCCCACCACATGTCAATCAAAGTTAGCTTTGCCCCCTAGCTCCTTCTACCTGCTGAAATATCAGTTTCCAGCGGGATAAACCGCTCAACATGCTGATTCCACGGCAAAATCAAAAGTGAGCGTGGCGTTTAGCGTCGCTGGGTTCATACAGATGGGTGGTTGCTACGCTAAGCGCGGTAGCATGACAATTACGGATGAGGACGTAATTGTGTATATATATATATATTAGTATATATTATATTAGCAGAGGTGGTAGTAACGAGTTACATTTACTTGAGTAAGTTTTGGGAAATGTTGTTCTTTTAGGAGTAGTTTTGAATCACTATACTTTTTACTTTTACTTGAGTAGATTTGTGAAGAAGAAACTGTTCCTCTTACTCCGCTACATTAGGCTACGTTGAGCTGTTACTTTTCTTTTATCCCTTTTATCCGCGTACGCGTCAATCTCATGACATCACTGGGTGATTCTTTGGGAAAAATGTTAGTTTTTGCATGTTTTGTCACATTTACACAGACTCAAACACACACAGAGTTTCTATGAGTTCATGTTTGTTCTAGTTCTGCTGGTTAAAAAAGAAAAGTACAAAGGCTGGAAACTTTGTGCTACTTGTGCTTAATTAATTTTTTTATTCTGCTATTTTATTTATTTTATTATTTATTAAAGTACTTGAATTTACTTTAAGATTATTTTAATTTAAGCTATTTTTAATTAATTTTAATGTATTGTATTATTTTATTGATTTAATTTGCCTGAAGATGATTATTTTGTACTTTTGTCTGTTTGAATGGTTGTGTTAAAAAAATAAATCAGACGTTACTCAACAGTTACTCAGTACTTGAGTAGTTTTTTCACCAAGTACTTTTTTACTTTTACTCAAGTAATTATTTGGATGACTACTTTTTACTTCTACTTGAGTCATATTATTCTGAAGTAACAGTACTTTTACTTAAGTACCATTTTTGGCTACTCTACCAGCTCTGTATATTGGTAACATTTCAGTTAGCCATTTTAACTTGCTTATAGCTTATGCTAATCTATGATACTAATTAATGCCAATGTTTACATCTGTTTTTATCAAATGTCAAGTAAAATCCTGACAAGACGTCCAAGACGAGGGCTAGCGGAGCTAGCGGCACGGTCCGCTACTCGTGGACCGTCCTAACCAGCAGTGATTTAGAGTTTTTTGCCACATTTTCAACTGGAACTCCCGTTAAAAACGTCATTTTGATGATGAAATCTGAAATCTGCATGTAGCTGCTCAGACTCTTCACGAGACGACTCCTAGTGGTCAGTTGAAGAACTTCTGTTACTTCCTTGGTCTCAACCCACGCTGGATTAAAAACTTTGTGGTACTGGATAAAAAAATCTGGAGGATCGTCTTTTAGCAAGAAACAAATCATGTAAACACTTTAGTAAAAAATGGACATTAATTGTCATAATTACTGCTGTCAGTGTGACTGTAGTTAATGTAATTATATCAAATGTGCTTGTGGGACGTGCATGCCGAGGTTAAATCAGGTCTTAGTGGGTCAAAACTGAAACTTTTCTCCATGTTCAGCAAATTTTTCTGCAGATTTCCACCCTGTCGTCTAGACGATGCCTGCGGCGCTGCCGGTCCTAAACAGATTTCACTTGATTTGAGAGATCTGAGGCCTGATAGCGGGCGCAAGTGAAACCAGGTCCTGGTTTATGTGATGCAGGATTTGCAGACACGCAGTCAAGACTTTGAGCAGGAAACGTATGACGAGCCAAATTCTGGAGAGGACTCATTGTTGTGTTTGGGAGGGGGTGGGGGGGAAAAGATCAGACTCGGCCCAACAAAGAAATACCAACAAAAAAACTCAAAAGTTTCTCGTGTGCCAACATTTGTTGGGAGGAAAAAAAAAGGGGGAACCTGCGAGTAACTTCCTCAAAGAGCTTTTAGCCGCGGTGTCCATGGGAAGAACCCCAGCAGAACAGCTGCGGCGGCAAGTCATGGCTGCGTATGAAAGGTTTCTCCTGGAGGAGAAGGCGGGGAGGCGGACGACTTGATCGTGAAGAAAGTCAATTGTTCCCCGGCTGAAAGGCCGAGCGCCCAGGAGGAGCGGCACCACGGCGAGCGGCACATATCAAAATATTTGACAGACTTCAGCATTATGAAAACCCCCTTCTTCTTTTTTCTTCTTCTCCTCTCAGAACGGGAGGAGGTTTTGTTTTTCCACCCTCCACCGACCTGTCACCCTCCCGTCAGGCCCCCCGACTGCCCCGTGTCATTGTTCGGGCCCCCAGAGTTCAAAGCGGGCCCTTCAGGAGCCGCGCAGTGTGCGCCTGACACCATGTAATGAAATTAGCAGTTGTTGCTAAACAGGTTTCAATCAAAGAGTCGGAGCCAAGTCCTGAAGCCCGCTGCTCATGAATCACCTCTTTCACGGACTCATGGCAGAGCGTCTGGGACATTGTTGCTGCCGTCGGCGAGCCGTCATTCAGCCAGGTAGTCCCACCGAGAAGAGAGGGGCGTTTTGAGAAGGAGACCTGGCTGGGAGTGCGGCCGCGGCGACGCTTCGCGCCGCACAAAGGCCTCGGGGAAACTTTAACAAGTCAACTGTTACAATTGAAGGGTGGGAGCCCCCGAACTGTGACGGAGAATATGGGAGGGGCCCGCTGAAAACTTATAGATTTGGTTCATTTAGCAAAGAGTTGATCATTGGGGAATCATTAACAAGCCTTTTTCTATGGGGCTAGAACAGTCTCATAATTCACAAATGCACACGCCAATCCACAAATGCACAGGACAAAATTCACAAATGCACAGACCGATTCACAAATGCACAGGACAAAAGTATTACAAATTCAATTCAATTCAATTCAATTTTATTTATATAGCGTCTAATACAACAGAGTTGTCTCTAGACGCTTTACAGAGACCCATACCCAGAACATGACCCCCGAGCAGTTATTACATAAACAATGGCAGGTAAAAACTCCCCTGGTGGGAGAAAAACCTTAAGCCAAACAGTGGCAAGGAAAAACTCCCCTTTAGGAGGGAAGAAACCTTGAGCAGGACCAGGCTCATCAGGGGGGACCCTCCTGCCGAGGACCAGACTGGTGGGTCAGGGACGGCAACAGCACAGCAGGCAGGTGGAAGCAGCAACGGGACAAATGTCCGTTTACATGGTAATTAATCATTTGGGATATCTGGATCAAACCAGCGACGCACGGAGAACATCATGACGCAATTCCCGTCATTTCCACTTCTTCTTCCTGGATCCAAATTCAAAACAATTGCTGCTTCGCACAACTTTTCGCTCACCTTCTTTCTACTTTCTAGCGTCTACAAATGCAGAAATGTTCATATCCTTCATTACATTTATGAAGCGATTAGTCTCCTCCTGGTCTTGGTTTCTCCGTGTTTATAAGAACTTCCTGGACTCAAAAGACCAGGATTCCTTGTGAACAGAGCATGTGCAGAAAACAAATTCCTGTCCTGTTTGATGGGGATATTCCGTTTGGCGTTTACATGACCCAATATTCGGGTTTTAAAAGGAGTAACCCAGGGCTCATATTCAGGTTTTTAAAAACCCCAATATGAGCAAATTCAGGTTATTCAAAGGGGTTATTGGTGTTTACATGGCCGTGCAAATTCGGATTATTGCCAATATTCAGGTTTTAAAAGGGTTATTGAGTGCATGGAAACGCAGTCTGTCTCTTTAGAAACCCTCAGAGTGACATCACAGGGATTTCGTTTTCCAGTTCCTTCTGGTTCTGACCCTTCAGCTCTTGGGATCTCTGCTCTTAACGCTCAAAAAATGGTTGTTCTTTCCATCTTCCTCGGGTGTACGTACAGTCCTCGGGTTTATTTTCAGGTTTTTTTGAAGTGTAAATCTTACATACAGCAGCTTTAATGCAGAGCGGCGTTAACAATGAACCCCGGCAGCCGCCGCTGTTATCATGAGTGTGTGTGGAGGGACGGCCAGCGTGATGCATGTGTTTACATGTGTGCATTCATGTGTCTGGGTGATTCATGTGTTTATTCTCACGTGTGTGTGTGTGTGTGTGTGTGTGTGTCCTTCTATACACACACCTAAAGTGATGGCTTTGAATCGCCGACTCTCCTGCTGCTAATTTATTTGCGCTGAGCATTATGGGAATTAATGTACCTGACATTCAATGACAACAGGCGGTGCTTTGTGGCCCCTTTTTTCACATTTCAACACATTCCTGCTGAAAAATGTCCATCTACCTCATTGAAAGGAAGAAAGAACACGTGCACACACACACACACACACACACACACACACACACACACACACACACACACACACACACACACACACACACACACACACACACACACACACACACGGGCGGCAGGCTGTGAAGCTCTCGGTGCAGGAGGCTGTTAGCGGAGGCTGATGATAGTAGCAAAACATTAACATAATAATTAGTGTCTTGTAATTGTTTCATTAAAACCAGTTGTTCCATTTCTCCTCTTGTTCTCCCCGAAGACGCCAGACGGAGTTTGGACGTCGGCCAAAGAGAGGCTCGGGCCTGCGTCTGTACCCGCTCAAGATGTTTGCGGGCTCGCCGGGGAAAGTGGCGGCGGGCGGCGGAGGCCGGACGTCCGCGGAGGCCGCGGCAGGCGCGACCCGGACCGGCCTCTCCGGGCGGCGGGACCGGAGCCGTGGCGCGGCGGCGCGGCGCGGCCAGCCGCGCAGTAATGACTGAATCCTGTACGTTATGTCAGCTCCTTTAAAAGGTCACAAAGCATAATCGCTTTGAAAGCCGGCGGTTCATTTGGAGCTGCAAATGCATACACAAGCACTCATGCACACACACACACACACACAAACGTGCACGGGTTGAGCCAAACCCTCATTAGCATTTTAAAGAGGAATTCCACTCGTTTACCGTTTAGTACCTGCCAGCCTGCATTTGTGAGCGCAGGCGACTCTTCTTAAAGCCACCGGCTGAGGACGTGAAACCTGTGATGCCATTTACATTTAAATTATACAGCGGCTACAGTGTGTGTGTGTGTGTGTGTGTGTGTGTGTGTGTGTGAGGGACACAGTGATTGTGCAGGCAGACAAAAGCTGATTGAGATTCATTTTCCATGTCTAAACAGGAAAAGCAGCGCCCTGAGTCACGCTTTCTGCCCCCCTCAGTTGTAGTTATTACTTTGAAGGTTCAATTTAAGAGTCAAAGACCTCGTGTCAAGTCTTTACTCTGGCTGGGCCAGACAAGACAAGACAGAAAACATGTGTTAAAGGTGCTATACCTGACTATTTCAATGAGAATGTTGCATTTTTTGGATAAAAATCAGGAACATTGCAGTTCCTCGTTTGGCCGCTAGAGGCAGGATCCAAAAGTGAGCTGATCTTTACGGTAAAAATTGCAACTTTACAGCAGAATTAAAACCTATTTTCAGTCTGACTGAAAATAAAAGCAACATTTTAAACTATGAAAACAATACGTGGCGAGAATTTCATGTAAAAATGAAAATCTGTAAATTCATAGAGGCGTGGTCCCGTTCAGTTATACAGTCTATAGCAGGGGTCGGCAACCCAAAATGTTTTAGAGCCATATTGGACCAAAAACACAAAAAACAAATATGTCTGGAGCCGCAAAAAATGAAAAGTCTTGTATCAGCCTTAGAATGAAGGCAAATGGCGAAAGGCGAAATGTCGAGAAAAAAAGTAAAAATGTTGAGAAAAAAGTAAAAATGACGAGAAAAAGTTGAAATGTCGAGAAAAAAGTCGAAATGTCGAGAAAAAAGAAAAAATGTCGAGAGAAAAAGTCGAAATGTCGAAAAAAAGTCGAAATGTCGAGAAAAAAGTTGAAATGTCAAGAAAAAAGTCGAAATGTTGAGAAAAAAGTCAAAATGTCGAGAAAAAAGTCAAAATGTCGAGAAAAAGTCGAAATGTCGAAAAAAAGTCGAAATGTAGAGAAAAAAGTTGAAATGTCAAGAAAAAAGTCGAAATGTTGAGAAAAAGTCAAAATGTCGAGAAAAAAGTCAAAATGTCGAGAAAAAGTTGAAATGTCGAGAAAAAAGTCGAAATGTCGAGAAAAAAGTAAAAATGTCGAGAAAAAAGTCGAAATGTCGAGAAAAAAGTCGAAATGTTGAGAAAAAAGTCGAAAGGACAAAAGAAAAAAACGAAGAAAGAAAAAAAGGAAAAAAGAAAAAAAAAGAAAAAAGAGAAAAAAAGTCAAACATTTTTGAAAAAGCTCCAGGAGCCACTAGGGCGGCGCTAGAGCCGCGGGTTGCCGACCCCTAGTCTATAGAAACAACTGTGAGACTAAAATTATATAAAAAAAATACATCTGCTGGTTTCTACCTTCGTCTCTCGGGTGGCGTGGTTGTGCCCATCCTTCTCCACTATAGTTACAGCTCAGGGAAAACCTTATTTTCACATTGCACACACACAGTTACACAGACATACACACCAGCTCACTCACCTGCATACTCACCCCACAGTTTGGGGGACAGATAATGGCAGTAGCCTGGTCTTGATTCAGTCTCAGGGACCTGAAATGGTTGCTGTTTGTGTCTGTTTGTGCCTGTTCCCCTTTCTGTTTGTCTGTAATATCTCTTGCAGATTCCAAAGGCTTGTGTGTCCGTTGTGTGTTTTGCTGTTTTTCTCTCATTTCAGACTTGCAGGACACAAGTTTTATGGCCGTGAAGTCGGGATCTGCAGATACAGGGACCTGACGATGAGGGACGCGTTCAGAGCATCTGTAAGTTCAACACGGTGCCACACGGCCAGTAACTGATGCAGAGCTCCAGGACCGCAGGCAGGTGGAAGCAGCAACAGGATGACCAGGGGGGGTTGGGGGGGGACCGGGACCGCAGGCCAGAACGCAGCTCCCCAAGCTCTGGCCTGCAAACATGCACAAAAGAGAAAAAAGGGGGGCCAGCACAAGAAACTACAGGAGCGATGGACAAAAACGATAGCTATGAGTTACTTATGATAAATAAATAGTAATGGTGCCTGATAGCAAAGCGCCCGCCCTCCAAATCTACTTTGAAAACTTTGAAAACCTGTGGTACATATCCTAAGTTTAGGGATAGGTTGATTTGGTCCAGTATTGTCACACCAATAAGAGAAAAAACATTTTTGAATAGTGGAGTCGGGATGGGGTCTGACGTACATGTGGTGGATTTAGTTCTATTAACGAGTGAAGTCAGCTCAGGGAGGTCTATAGGATCAAAACAGTCTAGAGCACGGGTGTCCAAAGTCGGTCCTCGAGGTCCGGTGTCCTGCATGTTTTAGATGTCTCCTTGCTTCAACACACCTGAGTCAAATTAACGGTCGTCACCAGCTTGCCATCAAGGTCTGGACAACTCTGTTGGTGACACAGGTACTTTTATCACGGTGTGTTGAAGCAGGGAAACATCTAAAACCTGCAGGACACCGGCCCTCGAGGACCGATTTTGGACACCCCTGTTCTAGAGTCAAGTCAGAGCCTAGGGAAGTCGCTAAAGCTGAAGAAAAGCCCACAACCGGCTGGTTGATTTCTTCTCTAATTCTCGTGATTTTACTGTTGAAGAAGCTCATAAAGTCCTCACTACTGAGAGCTGCAGGAATGCACGGCTCAACAGAGTTCAATTCAATTCAATTCAATTTTATTTATATAGCGTCTAATACAACAGAGTTGTCTCTAGACGCTTTCCAGAGACCCATACCCAGAACATGACCCCCGAGCAGTTATTACATAAACAATGGCAGGTAAAAACTCCCCTAGTGGGAGAAAAACCTTAAGCCAAACAGTGGCAAGGAAAAACTCCCCTTTAGGAGGGAAGAAACCTTGAGCAGGACCAGGCTCGTAGGGGGGGACCCTCCTGCCGAGGGCCAGACTGGTGGGTCAGGGACGTCGACAGCACAGCAGGCAGGTGGAAGCAGCAACGGGATGACCAGGGGTGGGGACAGCAGGCCAGCACGCAGCTCCCGAAGCTCCGGCCCAATCATCAGAGTTGTGACTCTTTGTCAGCCTGGCTACAGTGCTGAACAGAAAACGTGGGTTACTTTTGTTATCCTCTATCAACGTTGAATAATAAGCTGTTCTGGCTTTGCGAATGGCTTTTTTATATACTATTAGAATATCTTTCCATTCACGATAAGAGTCTACAGACCTACAAGAGTACCACTTCCTTTCCATTTTACGCACGTTTTGTTTCAACATGCGAATATCTGAATTGTACCAGGGAGTTAAGCTCCTGTGGCTAGAAACCCTCCTTTTCAAAGGAGCAACTTCATCTAAAGCTGAATGCAAGAAATCAGCAACAAGGAAATCAACATCTGCAGAGGTAGAACCCAGGTCACTGACCTCTACTACCTCACTATTTCGCACTGTCGTAAGATAAGCAATGGCCTCCCTAAATTTAACAATAACTTCATCAGACAAACATCTGCTAAAATAATACCTCCTATTTTGCACTTCAACATCAACAATATTTGATTCTAGAAGAGAATTGAAAGCTAATTTAAAGGAGCATGAGGCTCCTTTTAAGAAATGAGACTCTCTAGCGCCACCCTTCACCACGACGGCCGTCGGGGGTACTGCAGCCAACAGTGAAGCCGGCACGGGAGAACGGGGAGAACGCACATGCAGCGTCATGTGACGTCACATCCACAGGACAGCGCAGGAAATTCGGGACCGAATTGCAGCACATTTTGCAGCACACAGCCTGTTCAAGGCAAAGGAGAGATACACTAGAGGGCTCATTCTTTTTGGTTTGGAACGCTTCATCTGACATTATTACTAGAAAACTTAAAACGTATACGAATTTTTTACATAAATCCTGCCTCAATCCTGCCTCAAGCTCCTTTAAAGTCACCCACTATGATGAATTTACCTGTACTGATCAATAATCCAGATAGGAAATCTGAAAATTCAGACAGAAACTCTATATAAGCAGGCCGAAACCCCCAAAGCGCTTCTGCGTCCCCCCAGCGAACGTCCCGAACGTCAGTGTTTTGGTGATGACCTCACACACGCCAACACACTGGTAAACGCTGTGGTTGGTCTGCAGCTGCCTGCTCTCCACTCCCCGTTCAGGGAGGGTGGTGGTGGTGGTGGGTGGGGGGGGTGGGGGGGGGTGACAGCCTGTGTCACACCAACAGATAGTTAGACACCACCGCTGGGGGGGGTTCTGACATTTACTGTTTTTTGACAAACCTCTGACGAGCGACTCCCGCAGATCATTATCAAAGCATCTCTGTCTGGATAATCAAGATGAATGCTTCCGAGCGCCAGCGTCATCATCTGGTGGAGGAGCCGCTCTCCAGGATCCAGGGCTGCAGGAACGAGGGGGGGGGGGGGGTCGCTGTATTACTAGCTTTACATTTCCATTTACCACAAATACGGATCTGTTGGCAGCGCCGACATGAAGCAACAATGTTTCTGTCAACTTATTGAATCTCCGACTGAGAGGGAGACAGAGGGACGAGGGGGGCGGGGGGGCGGGCAGAGCGCAATCTAAAACATTGATAAATAAATACGCAGGATATGAATACGTTTGTTTGTTTGTTTGGTTGTTTGCTCTGTGTGTCAATTTAATCCCCGCTCGCCTTAGAAACCCCCCCCCCCCCGAAAGACTGATTGGTGTCATGCGCCGCAATTAACTCGGCGAGCGGCGTCTATACATCAACTTCCTGAACCCGGCGTGCAGCGGATGATGTGTTGGAAATTAGCGCCATCCTCTAATATCCGATATTCACAACGAGCGAGGAAACAAGTTTCAGAAAATCACGCTCATTCTTCGGGGCGCGGCGGGTGGGAGGGGGCGCGGCGGTACACATTTATTATTTATTTAACTGATGGCCTGTTTGGTTGCGGTTGAAGCTCCTCCACCTCAGTGACATTGTGAGCTACGAGTCGCTTCAGAAAGACGTCAATTATCCTTCTATTCACCATCGTTCTGCACTTCTTGGACTAAGAACAAATATGTCTGGAGCCGAAAAAAAGTCTTGTATAAGCCTTAGAATGAAGACAACACATGCTGCATGTTTCTATATTAGTTATAACTGGGGGGAGATTTTTTCTTTCATTATGCACTTTGAGAAAAAAGTCTAAATGTCGAGAAAAAAATTGAAATGTCAAGAAAAAAGTCAAAATGTCAAGATTAATGTTGAAGTACAATTTTGAGAAAAAAGTCGAAATGTCGAGAAAAAAGTCAAAATGTCAAGATTAATGTTGAAGTACAATTTTGAGAAAAAAGTCGAAATGTCGAGGAAAAAGTCGAAATGTTGAGAAATAAGTCGAAATATTGAGAAAAAAATCGAAATGTCGAGAAAAAAGTCAAAATGTCAAGATTAATGTTGAACTACAATTTCGAGAAAAAAGTTGAAATGTCGAGAAAAAAGTCGAAATTTCGAGAAAAAAGTAAAAATGTCAAGATTGATGTTGAAGTACAATCTTGAGAAAAAAGTCGAAATGTTGAGAAAAAAGTTGAGAAAAAAGTTGAAATGTCGAGATTAAAAAAGAAAGGAAAAAGGAAGAAAAAAAGGAAAAAAGAAGAAGAAAAAAAGGAAAAGAAAAGAAGAAAAAGGAGAAACAAAGGAAAAAAAGAGAAAAAAAGAAAATGAGAAGAAAAAAAAAGAAAAAAAAAGTCAAACATTTTTGAAAAAGCTCCAGGGAGCCACTAGGGCGGCGCTAAAGAGTCACTGGAGAAACACTGGAAGCATCCTGACACACGTGATTCTGTTTCCTCTTAAACGTACCTTTCTCCACTTGCAGGCGAGACCCCCCCCATCCCCGACGGTCCTCCATGAATCAGTGAAACAGCAGCAGCAGCAGAGTGAACGCGGAGAAATGAGCAGAACTATCTGGGCCGTTGACAGGCCTCCCCTCCGGTCACACGGGCCCCCCATCCCCTCTGTCCCCCCCGTACCCCCGTCCCTGCAGTCTGTGGGTTCTCACAGATAACCAGGGGGAGATGCATTTGTGCGAGTGTGACGGCGGAGTCAAAAACGGGATTTGTGAAAATAAAACTTTTAAAGTTTTTGTTTAAATCACCACGTTTCCAGAGATTCTGCCTCATTTTCAGGAAGTAAAAATGTTCTTCGTTGTTTCTGTGCAGAAACATGAAGGTTGTGGGTGAACGACTGTAAACACTGGAGTATCCATCTATTATACATTATTACTCAGACGGGCTTGTATCTACACACACGCTAAATTAACGAGTGAAAATCATAGATTCGTACATTTCCAAAAAAAACTTGGATATTGATTTAAATCTATATTTTCAAATCGATTCTACAGCTTCACTCCACGGACTGAAAAACTAAAACTTTCTAATGTACTGAAGCCCCATCTCTTTGAAAAAACTATTTTATTGTTGTTTAATAACACAATGCCTAAAGGGAATGACACAATCCTTAGCAGAGAAACTGTTGCCAGGCGTCAGGCTGGATGTTTTGTTATTGTTCAGTTCTACGGAAAGATTATTCACGAGTGAAAGACATTCAAGATGGATCTTCTCAGGGGTGGACACCCCAGAAAATTTACTCCAAGGTATGTCGCTGCGGTCGCTTTTTTCACGAAATTTTGACTATTTCCTCAACATTTAAACTTTTTTCTCAACATTTCGACTATTTGCTCAACATTTTGACTTTTTTCTCGACATTTCGATTTTTTTCTTGAAGTGCATAATGAAAAAAACAATCTTCCCCCAGTTATAACTAATATAGAAACATGCAGCATGTGTTGTCTTCATTCTAAGGCTTATACAAGACTTTTCATTTTTTGCGGCTCCAGACATATTTGTTTTTTGTGTTTTTGGTCAAATATGGCTCAAAAACATTTTGGGTTGCCGACCCCTGGTCTACGATATTGCATTAGATAGTTAATTATCGTTATCGTCACATGAGCAGCATTTTTTGTTGCGTCTCGTTTTCCTCAGGTGATAAAGGTTCGTTGACGATGATATTTAGTCATAATTTTCGTTGACCAAAGCAACTTTAGAGGGGTATTTTTGTGGAGAATGTCTACTAGATGTTGATATTTTGAATCATGGTGGTTGCCCTGACCCGCTGGCACCGGCCCGGCCCCGGCCGCCCGTCCCCGGTGTCGGGGGAGATCCTGGTTCACACGAGCCGTGGCTGCTCCTCAAACCCGCCGGCAGATGCTCCCTCTCTCCTCCTCGCCAGCCGGCACGCTGCCTCCTCCGACTCCGGCTCCGTCCGTCCATCTGTCCGTCAGGCTCCAGGACCGGGAGCCGAGAGGTGTCTCGTTGTCTTACACAACGCAGAGAAACCTGGACGTCGTGTCTGAAACTGGATGGGGAAGGTGGCTCATCGGAGGAAATATGTTCCCATTAATCATTCACCGATGACGCGTGTCAGCGCCCACGTCCACCCATCAGGGATCGATGGCAGCAGGCTGCTCTTCTGAGCCTTCATACTCTTTGTGGTTATTTTGAGAAGTTCAGGCAGCTCGTACCTTTCTGCCGTGAAAATGAACCAAACATTCCGAGGGTGGTTTCTGATTTGGACCCCCTGCGTTTGCGGGGCCGACTGGGGGAAAAACTAATGTCTAATTAAAGCTGCAAGCAGTGATGAACGGGCCCTCGCACTCACGGCCACCGTCCCCCATAAGCATATCAGAAATGACACCACCCACGACTTCCTATGTCAAACCATTCAAAAGTTATGGCAGAAAATAGGGATTATGAAATATCGACCAATCAGAAGAAGGGGCGGGAATAATTTGCACCAATTATGGTCAAGGACTCAATACTGAGTCCCATGACACCACCCACGACTCTTTATGTCAAACCATTCAAAAGTTATGGCAGAGAAAAATATTCTAGGGGGCGCTGTTGAGCCGTTAGGCCACGCCCATTAATGCAAACCATGAAATATCAAATTTATTATTTATGGCTTGGTGCAAAATTTGTTGACTTTTGGGGAACTATCAAATATGGACCAATCAGATGAAGGGGGGGGGGGGGCTTTTTGGCGTCTAGCGTCGACACAGTAACACTTTTGACTAAGAAAAGTAATGCGCGTTGTCACAGGATGGAGACGCATATTTTGATGTATAACACACCTGGGTGAATGTTACGGTTCGGGCCGTATTAATTGCCGAAGGAATGGCATAAATTGCGCCAAAATTACACGATTAATTCAAAATGGCCGACTTCCTGTTCGTTTCGGCCATGGCGCCAAGAGACTTTTCTTTAAGTTGCGCGATGACACAGGTGTGTACCGATTTTCGTGCATGTACGTCAAACCGTATTGTGGGGCTTGAGGCACAAAGTTTTCTAGGGGGCGCTCTTGAGCCAATAGGCCACGCCCATTAATGCAAACCACTAAATATAAAATTTTTCACCAGGCCTGGCTTGGTGCAGAATTTGGTGACTTTTGGGGCACGTTTAGGGGGAAAAAAGGCCTTCCTTTCGTCAGAAGAAAAATAATAACAATTCCTACAGATACAATAGGGCCTTCACACTGTAAGTGCTCGGGCCCTAATAAGATGGAGGTTTGAGCTTTCATGTGAGTGTGGTTGACCCCTTTTGGTCTGGAATGGTATTGTTACATAGCATGCCTTTAAAATGCTACTTTGAGCGCTAAGCCGCAGATGAGAATGGACTTGTTCCTGCAAAGATGGTTCAACAGTGAAGGAATATTTAAACATGTAACAATTTAAGTGCTAACTTGAACAAATGTGACTGAAAAGCCTTCTGTCAAGGATTGTTCAAAAACTGTTGTAATTGTCGTTGGTATTTTAATAAAGTAAAAAAGATCCAGGGAGACATTTTCAACGGCTTCATAAACTGCAGCGAGTGGACTAAAAGCGACATGTTGACCGTTAATTGTCTTAAAAATTCAGTGGACACCGACGTAGTCCAACACACCAGATTTCACTGCTGCGGACGGTTTCCTGTTCCAGCTCAGACTCTCCGTGAGACAGTCACAGATTTTACAAACGTGAAACTTTCTCAACAACAACACTTGTTAATGAATAAATTATACCACTAATGACTGCAAGTTTGTTAGTCTTGTGTGTATTTTTGTCCTCCTGTCGCTGATGAACCCTGGAAAGGGGCACCGGCCATCTGTGGTCTTAAAATGTGTGTAGGTGTGTGTGTGTGTGTGTGTGTGTGTGTGTGTGTGTGTGTGTGTGTGTGTGTGTGTGTGTGTGTGTGTGTGTGAGAGCTGTGGTCCAGCGTCCACAGGGGAGGCTCGGCTGCTGCCCCACTTTTCTCGCTCTCATGTCGGACCGGGCCCATCTGACGGAGCTAAAGACCAGTGTCACATGTCTATATTTGGCGGCGGTTGCCGCGGCTGCCAGAGCTCAGCGCTGCAGTTGTTTTCCAAAACGCACGGGGCAATCGATGATAATGAGGAAGGACATTTTAATTAGGGCCGTCGCAACCTGGGGACGACATGCCGGCTCGCTCGGCGGGGGGCAGGAGGGAGGACGGGAGGACGGGGGGGTCTGGTCACCATCACACCTCCTTGAGGGAGCCTGACTGGGGAAAATCTTGCTGAATTTTCAGAGGGAAGTGAAATCAAATCCTCATCGATGGAATCACTTCGGTGAAAATGGATTCTTAATTACTGTATTATAAGGCGCACGTTCAATGAATGACGTATTTTAAAACTTTTTCCATATAAGGCGCACCGCATTCTAAGGCGCTACAGTAGAGCTGGGGTTACGTTATCATCCATTAGACCAGGGGTCGGCAACCCAAAATGTTTTAGAGCCATATTGGACCAAAAACACAAAAAACAAATATGTCTGGAGCCGCAAAAAATGAAAAGTCTTGTATAAGCCTTAGAATGAAGGCAAATGGCGAAAGGCGAAATGTCGAGAAAAAAGTCGAAATGTTGAGAAAAAAGTCAAAATTTCAAGAAAAAAGTCGAAATGTCGCGGAAATAGTCAAAATTTTGAGAAAAAAGTCGAAATCTTGAGAAAAAAGTCGAAATGTCGAGAAAAAAGTCGACATGTCGAGATTAATGTTGAAGTACAATCTCGAGAAAAAAGTCGAAATGTCGAGAAAAAAGTCGAAATCTTGAGAAAAAAGTCGAAATGTCGAGATAAAGTCGAAATGTTGAGAAAAAAGTCAAAATTTCGAGAAAAAAGTCGAAATGTTGAGAAAAAAGTCGAAATGTCGAGGAAAAAGTCGAAATGTCGAGGAAATAGTAAAAATTTCGAGAAAAAAAGTCAAAATGTCGAGAAAAAAGTCGAAATGTTGAGAAAAAAGTCGAAATGTCGAGATTAAAAAGGAAAGGAAAAAGGAAGAAAAAAGAAAAAAAAAGGAAAAAAAAGAATAAAAAAAGAAGAGAAAAAAAGGAAAAGAAGAAAAAAAAAGAATGAAAAAAAGGAAAAAAAAGGTAAAACAATTTTGAAAAACTCCAGGAGCCACTAGGGCGGCGCTAAAGAGCCGCATGCGGCTCTAGAGCCGGGGGTTGCCGACCCCTGCATTAGACCAAAGGTCGGCAACCCTCGGCTCTTTCATCCTTATACTGCGGCTCCGAGTGGCTTGGGAAAATAAATAAAAAAAAAAACAACTAAGTATTTAATTGAATTCAATTCAATTTCAATTCAATTTTATTTATATAGTGTCTAATACAACAGATGTTGTCTCTAGATCAGGGGTCGGCAACCCAAAATGTTGAAAGAGCCGTATTGGACCAAAAACACAAAAAACTAATATGTCTGGAGCCGCAAAAAATGAAAGGCTTGTATAAGCCTTAGAATGAAGACAACACATGCTGCATGTATCTATATTAGTTATAACTGGGGGAAGTTTTTTTTCATTATGCAAAAAAAATTATGTGAAATGTCGAGATTAATGTTGAAGTATAATCTCAAGAAAAAAGTTGAAATGTTGAGAAAAAAGTCGAAATTTCGAGGAAATAGTCAAAATGTTGTGAAAAAAGTCGAAATGTTGAGGAAAAAAGTCGAAATGTCGAGATTAAAAAGGAAGAAAAAAGAAGGAAAAAAGAAGGAAAAAAAGAAGAAAAAAAGGAAAAAGAGAAAAAAAAAGAAAAAAAGGTCAAACATTTTTGAAAAAGCTCCAGGAGCCACTAGGGCGGCGCTAAAGAGCTGCATGTGGCTCTAGAGCCGCGGGTTGCCGACCCCTGGTCTAGACGCTTTCCAGAGATCCAGAACATAAACATAAACCCCCGAGAAATTATTACATAAACAATGGCAGGTAAAAACTCCCCTAGTGGGAGAAAAACCTTAAGCCAAACAGTGGCAAGAAAAACTCCCCTTTAGGAGGGAAGAAACCTGGACCAGGACCTGGATCATAAGGGGGTAGAAACCTGGACCAGGACCATAAGGGGGGGCCCTCCTGCCGAGGGCCAGACTGATGGATTGTCCACGGTGGCAACGGTGACTAAAGGGGGAGGACCTGTGACATCACAGGTTAGTCCAGGTCTTTCTGGAACATCCGTGACCCAATGATCAGACGATGGGACTTTAATGTGACTCTGAACCTCATCAGCTTCATGTCTCACCGGGACGTAAAATACGTTCACTTCCCACAAGAAGTGACCGACAACCGTGCACATCGCTGACACGCAGCTTGGACAAGGATTTTCCAGCCTCTCCTGCCATGCCTGCGGGTTATTATAAGCCATTTGCACAAATGTGAAATCGAGTGATAAAAAAAGGCAAAAAAAAAAAGGAAGAAAAAAAATCAAAAGAGGGCAAAAACTCATAACATAACATGAAATGTGTCCAAAAGTGCCTCCAGGAACAGGCACAGATCTGAAAATGAAACTCATTAAACGTCAAGTAGCTTTTGTAAGAAAAGGAGAGAAGAAAATTGTGATGAACCCCAAAAATAGGGACGTTTGAGATGAAAAACCAATCGTCTGGCGGGAGACTCACAAGATAATATTTACAGGTCTCAGACACCGACCTCTAATGAAATCAGGGAAAGAATAAACTTGAACTTTCAGATCGAAAGAGATCAGCAGCAAGAGCCAACTATAATCCCCTTTTGAAAATGTTTATGTATATCAGGGACACGCAAGAAAAATAAATTTTTCATGAATGCGAAAAAATTGCATTTTATATGCAGTGGCTATATGTGAGTGGTAGATGAAAACAAAGCAATAAACCCACTGCCACTCTATTTAATATTCACCCTACATCCCCAAGCAAAAGCTATACAAGGTGTGAGAAGAAAGGAACGCCACAGAATCACACCAGGAGAGCAAAAGTTGTGAATAACTGCATAAATTATCATCCATGGCTCCGTGCGTGTGCACAAACAACAGCAACAAAACAAATGCGCGGGCCGAGCCGAGCACTTCTTCACCTTATGAAAAATGAAAACGGGCTGGAAACCTGGAAAAAGCCAATGGCGAGTGGCGTACTTCTCGCTAATCAAGTACAGGGAACATCAGAAAGAATGGGTAATTTGAGACACAAAAAGAATAAGTAATTTGGGAGGCACGTACCCAAGTGGCCAAATTATTTATGCCTAATGGAACGGGGGTGTGTGCATTCATTTGCAATTAACCGATATGCTTTATTACCTTTCACTGGAAAGCCTGGTGCATGCGGCGCTGCGGCGCTGCGGCGCCGCTGATCGCAGGCCGAGGTGTGCAGGCACTTCCTGTCTGAGGACGACGGGGCTCCTGCTTTTCCTCTGGTGTCGGCCACAACTAGCAAATGATCTCACAAGTGAAAAGGGAAACTGGTTTCCCTCCGATTTCAGTTCCTTAACCCTGAAGACAGAGGTGTCTTCAGTATTCACATTCATTACTCAGGTAGAAGTATAGATACTAGAGTTTAAAAATACTCCTGTAGAAGTTGAAGTATCAACTCAAGTTTTTTACTCAAGTAAAAGTATAAAAGTACTGGTTTCAAACCTACTTAAAGTATAAAAGTAAAAGTAATGTAAGGGGGAAATAAGCCATTAAGGACAAAAGCCATTGAAAATGAATGCACCTTAGTATAATGCAAATATATTAAAGAAGCATATATGTGTACTATTGAGCATTAACATGTGTTTCAGAGAGCAGCAGATATGATGATTAGTTGCCTATAAGTATTGTAATGGTGCAAAAAGTCAAACTTCATGTTCATGTTATCATTTATCCTAACCTTTATTGGAATGTACATCCAAGTTTAGTTGCAGGAATCTGAGGGAACGGATGTAAGAACAAAACTGGACAAGAACATCTGAAACAACCACAACCAAATTCACTCTATCCGGATGGAGCAATTTAACTGGATAGTTTTTATTAAAGTCCAAAATGAAATAGAGTAACGAGGCTGTTTTTAAAATGTAAGGAGTAAAAAGTACAGATAATTGCGTGAAAATGTAAGGAGTAAAAGTAAAAAGTCGTCTGAAAAATAATTACTCCAGTGAAGTATAGATAACCAAAATTTCTACTTAAGTAAGGTAACGAAGTATTTGTACTTCGTTACTTGACACCTCTGCCTGAAGACGTCTAACAAACTCCACAGGTGAGCCTTTAACGGCTCGTTTCTGTGTTAAATGCAACAAGGCTATATGTGACTGTATGTTTCTTATACTACTGGACAGTTGTAATTTCACTGTGTCCTGATACAGTGACAAATAAAGGTATATATCTATCCATCAATCTATCAATATGTGCCAGAATTGACTGTATAAAAAGAACTGGACAAATTCTCTGTGATGTCACTGACTGTGTTTCCATGCATCAATAACCCTTTTAAAACCCGAATATTAGCAATAACCAGAATTTGCACGGCCATGTAAACACCAATAACCCCTTTGAATAACCAGAATTTGCTCATATTCTGGTTTTTAAAAATCCCAATATGAGCCCTAGGTTACTACTTTTAAAACCTGAATATTGGGTCATGTAAACACCAAACAGAATATCCCCATCAAACGGAACAGGAATGTGTTTTCTGCACATGCTCTGTTCACAAGGAATCCTGGTCTTTTGAGTCCAGGAAGTTCTTATAAACACGGAGAAACCAAGACCAGGAGGAGACTAATCACTTCATAAATGTAATGAAGGATATGAACATTTCTGCATTTGTAGACGGTAGAAAGTACCGGGATAGAAGATTTACAAGAAGGAGAGAGAAAAGTTGCGCGAAGCAGCATTTGTTTTGAATTTGGATACAGGAAGAAGAAGCAGAAATGACGGGAATTGCGTCATCACGTTCTCTGTGCGTCGCTGGTTTGATCCAGATATCCTGAATGATTAATTACCATGTAAACGGAATATTCCCAATGTTTCAGTAACCGGAATATTAGCAATAACCCCAATTTTGACTTCATGTAAACGTAGTCACTGAAAAATCATGGCCTTTAGACCCGTAGAGACATTCGGTTGTTTACCACACATTAGCTGTCTTAGCATTTTAGCTCATGCTAACTGACCTTAGCTGACATTGAGTCTGTTCATCCATCATTTCTCATTCTGAACTGCTGGAGCTGAGACGGGCCGGGTGGAGCTCAGATACTGGACCAACCAGACCCTCCAGTGGTCCATGCTCAATTCTGACCCACTTTTGGGGCCCCTAGTGGTCAGTCAATGAACTGCACATTCAGTATCGCTACGCTTAATTTTTATTCTTTATTTCATTCAAAAAAATAAAACAAACAATTCAATACAAATACAAATAAAAATGTTCATAAATTGTGAATGAAAAGGGAGCAGAAAGAAGAAGAATCTTATCTAATCTGCCCTTTTTTCCAAGAAATAAATTCACAAATAACATAAATTAAAAATAAAAAAAACAACAACTAAGTAAATAAAAAACTAAAATAAAATAAAATTACCACCGTCTATGGGGATGTCAATCAAACTTAACTAACATATTTCATTATATTTACTTAACATACAGGCTTTAATTGTTCTTTTGAATGTAATGTTTGATTTGGATTCTTTGTTTTCTTTATCCAGATCCATAAACTGATTCTTTTCACAGAAACACAACGTTCCATCAATTTAGTCCTGAATCTTGGTTGTTTTTAAATCTCTGTTCCTTTTAAGTTATACTTGCTTTCTCTTTTTCAAATCTTTTCTGGATGTTGATTGGTACGTCTGGAACGGTGACCGTTTAGAGATGTAGCTCCAACTCTCTTCAAGTAAAACTCCAATCCAGTAACTTATAGTTTGATGCAGTAAGAAAAGACTGCAGTTCTTTGGCTAACCGCTAAACGTTGGCTGCAAAAGCACGTGAGTCCGAGCCGTTGTTAAAACATCTAACTCTGCAGCAAGAACACATGTTGCATGTACTGGCTTTACATCTGACCCCAGAGCTCCGACTGCAACTTAAATCTGTGCCAGAACAACATGTTGTTCACCAGAAGAGCTCAGGGAACGAGATGTGGTTCCGACTTGCTGAAAGCGGCCAGTCACCGGGTCGGAGTGCTGCCCGAGAGCAAAGTATGCAACGTGTTTCCAGCCAGGACTCATATAAACGCTGGTCTTACAGAAGATATGTGGTCCAACATTTAACGACAGAACCGCTCTCAAGGCTTAAAGTTTGAAAAACAAACACCACCTGTACCAGAACATCTGAAATCAGTCCATCTAAAACAGGGATCAGCAACCCGCGGCTCTAGAGGGGTGGCTGGTGGCTCCATGGAGCTTTTTCAAAAATGTTTGACCTTTTTTTTTTTTTTTTTTTTTTTTTTTCCTTTTTTTTCTTTTTTTCTTCCCTTTTCCTTTCCTTTTTAATCTCGACATTTCAATTTTTTTTTCAACATTTTGACTTTTTCGACATTTTGACTTTTTTCTCGAGATTTTGACTTTTTTCTCAATATTTCGACTTTTTTCTCCAGATTTTACTTCAACATTAATCTCCACATTTTGACTTTTTTCTCAACATTTCGACTTTTTTCTCGAGATTTTACTTCAACATTAATCTCAACATTTTGACTTTTTTCTAAAAATTTCGACTTTTTTCTCGACATTTCGACTTTTTTCTCGAGATTTTACTTCAACATTAATCTCAACATTTCGACTTTTTTACCAAACTTTCGACTTTTTTCTCGACATTTCAACTTTTTTCTCGAGATTGTACTTCAACATTAATCTCGAAATTTCGACTTTTTTCTCGACATTTCGACTTTTTTCTCAAGATTGTACTTCAACATTAATCTCGACATTTCAACTTTTTTCTCGACATTTCGACTTTTTCTTCCCGCAGTTATAACTAATATAGAAACATGCAGCATGTGTTGCCTTCATTCTAAGGCTTATACAAGACTTTCATTTTTTGCGGCTCCAGACATATTTGTTTTTTGTGTTTTTGGTCCAATATGGCTCTAAAACATTTTGGGTTGCCGACCCCTGGTCTAAAATAACCCAGACTTGTCCTCGTCTTTCCGCCGGAGGTTCAGAAAACCATGTTTCAGGTAACAAACTGCTCCCCTGAATGTTGACGAAGGAAAAAAGGAGAAAAGCTCCGTGGGCTGGGAGGCACATCTGCAGAAGTGGCTCTTCAAACAATATGTAACGAGCCCGAGCGTTGGGGCGGCGCTGGCACGGCGTAGCAGCGCTGCGGTTTCATTGGCTCTCTGCAGCCTGCATACCCAGAGGAGGCTCCCTTAAGAACAGATCTCCTGTTAAGTATGCGATCCCTGAGAGGAGAAGTGTTGGAAGGACTCTGCTTTCTTTAAATATACCGGGCCGTCTGGGGAATATAATGGTTTCCATATATAATTAAGAAGAATACGACGTTAGAGGCCTTATGTGTCTTTGTGCTGCAACTTAATGGCAGCAGCGGTTTTGGCGTGCAGCGCGCGGGGAAAACTGAGGCTTTATTTAGAAATACTCACCATGGGCAACATTTACATCTTAGATTGCGTTACCTCCGAGGAAGCTCTCTCTCCGAGACGGAGAACATGGAGAGCAGTAACGGGACGCTGCCGCTCTGGCTTACGAGCGCCGGCGGCCGATTACCGGCAAGGCCGAAGGAGGTCTGGGGCAGGAACCCAGTCCAAACTTAGAGAGAGAGACTGGTATTTGGCAGGAACCTGCCGCATGTTTGCACCTTAATGTTTTAAGGAGCAACAGCCGAAGAAAACAAAGTATTTATTTAGATCGCTGCAGTTAAAGCCACAAATCTTACTCGTATGGCAGCGGACCAGTCTGATTTTCGGTCTAAACAAGATGCCAAGACGAATCAAACGTGGCTAAAAGTCTAGATGTGGAGGTGGATAAGTGTACTGGCTCGCAAAAGATACCGAAATAAGATTGTGAGGGACCGGATTGTGAGGGGAGCGGCCTCCCCTCGTAAAAGGGGGTAAGGCAAACTGGACCTGGGTGATGAGGTGGAAAGGAGAACACGCAGAGTGTGGAATGCCAAAAAAAAGGCTTTTTATTTACAATAAAAAAGCACAAAGACATCCAAATGGAGTTAAAAATATGGCACATTGAGCATAGCCTCCCATCAAGCTACCTCCACTCAGCAGACCCTCTTCTGGTATGCAGCCGCTGTTTATAAACCCAGGCAGGGTGGAGAGGTTGATTGGACACAGGTGTGCCACAATCAGCAGAAGCAGGCACACCTGTGTGCTGCTCCCCCGCAGACCACGCCCAATCCTCCACCCTGACACACACATTAAAAAAAGTCCGGTGGCGGTGAGAGGTTGCTCACTTTCTCACAAAGATTTATTAGTTAACTCTTTCCTAGTGAGGCCTGTTTTTCAGTTTTACTGTATTTTTTTTTTTTTTTCGGCTCTAGTGGCCCTTTATTCAAGCTGCAGATATGAAAGGGGTGGAGAGAGAGATCGGGGATGACATGCAGCAAAGGTGCGCAGGCCGGGATTCGAACCTGCGACCACTGCAGGAGGGCTGTAGCCTCAGTATATGAGCTGCTGCTTAACCCACTGCGCCACCGAGCAGCCCCGTTTCACTGTATTTTTTTATTTATTTTTCATACATATAATTATGGTCATGCCAAGTAATGGCATGACCATATTGCAATCGTCCAGAATGGCCCAAAGGGCAATGTTGCTAGCATTTTGCTAACAAGCTAAAGTCGCAAAAGTCCCACTGCGCACCAGCGGGTGTACAGCATGACCCCGCTCTGATGTGGAAAAAAAAATCCCCAAAAAATGAAACATGGCCGGAAAAACCTGAAAAATGAAGGCGATATATTAGTATACAGAAAAGGTTTCCCTTTTCTTATTATTTTTATTCCGCACTCTTTTTCCGTCCGTTAATACGGCCCGAACCGCAACGTGCACCCAAGCATGGCATACATCGTTGGATGCGTCTCCATCGTGCCTCGATGGGTATTACTTTTCTCAGTAATAGGGGTTACCGTGGCAACACTAGATGCCAAAAAACACTCGGCCCGATTAGCACTAACGGACCCTACAACCTCATTATGCCAATTATTACAGTTTTTGTGATATTTACCTTTCTTTTTTTTTTTTTTTTCCATTTGACTTTGGACGCTTGTTGCTAGGCAACAGGTTATCATAGAGACATCGTACAAATGTTCCCCGACTCGGCACGCTGTGGACTTCAACATATTCAAATTTCATGAAGCTGTGATTTAAGGAAATTTTATGTCAAAATCCAGGCCAAATGGCCCCATTCATTCGGATGGTTTTTTTTACCATGTTGAAAAAAAAAAACTATCCGTTAACATAGCCTGAACCGTCCACCCATGCATGGCATACATCGTTAGATGCGTCTCCATCGTTCCTCGATGGGCATTACTTTTCTCAGTCAAAAGCGTTACCGTGGGGACGCTGGATGCCAAAAAGCACGGCCCATTAATAACTATTGGGAGCACAGGAATGAATGCAATACAACGTAAACACCTCAAACTGACATAAAACCACCCCGAACACAACCACTACAGCCCCAAACCAAAGCAGCGAGAGTGGCATGCCCATATCAAAATTTCCTGAAATTTTCTAGTTTATCTTTATCTTTTATGTTGTACGACTTTGAGCTGCTGTAGCACCCAAATTTCCCCTCTCGGAATCAATGAAGGACTATCGTATCTTATCTTTTTGAGAAAATGGCACATCTAAGCAACGATGAGGTGTACAGTACTTCAAATCAATCTACTACTACATATCTACTACAAATCTGGTGTCACAATAAAGGAAAGAGGGAGATATTACTACACTGGGTTTATACTTTAGCAGGACAGAGCAGAAGTCTCTAGAAACTCTGGAAATCTATCCTGAGCATCTCTTCATTACTGGAACCAACACTGCTTTTCCCGTCACGGGCTGTTCCGATTGGACGTCCTTGTTTGGGACGGTGCGTCACGCCAGTGAAAGTCTGCGACGTTTACGTGAGCTACACACTTTCAAAAACAAAAACCATCCGAGGAAGCCAAAGAAAAAAGAAGCCTGCTTTGTTTCGAGGGCTCGGTATTTCACGAGTCAAGTGGGGTTCTGCTCTGAAATATGATTTATGACGGCGGATCATCGACGGTAAGAACCGAGACGGAGTTGGGCCGTGGAACGTGAAGTTGATCTCTGTTGTTCTTAAACTGCTGGCTCGGACGGCTTTTGGCGATGACTACATCAAAACAATCTGTTGGAACTTGGGCTTTCACGTTGCAGCAGGGTTTTATTTACGGAAAATAACAGAAAGGTGGCTGGTTCCACGTCCTCACTCGGGGGTTTGTAGGGCTGGCCGGCTGGGAACAGGTTAACACACCGACATGCAGAGCTGGTAGAGGAGCCAAACATTGTACTCAAGTAAAAGTACTGTTACTTCAGAATAATATGACTCAAGTAGAAGTAAAAAGTAGTTATCCAAATAATTACTTGAGTAAAAGTAAAAAAGTACTTGGTGAAAAAACTACTCAAGTACTGAGTAACTGTTGAGTAATGTCTGATTTATTTTTTTAACACAACCATTCAAACAGACGAAAGTACAAAATAATCATCTTCAGGCAAATTAAATCAATAAAATCATAAAATGAATTAAAATTAATTTTAAAAAAAAGCTTAAATTAAAATATTCTTAAAGTAAATTCAAGTACTTTAATAAATAAAATAATAACAGAATAAAAAAATAAATTAAGCACAAGTAGCACAAAATTTCCAGCCTTTGTACTTTTCTTTTTTAACCAGCAGAACTAGAACAAACATGAACTCATAGAAACTCTGTGTGTGTTTGAGTCTGTGTAAATGTGACAAAACATGCAAAAACAAACATTTTTCCCAAAGAATCACCCAGGGATGTCATGAGATTGACGCGTACGTGGATAAAAGGAATAAAAGAAAAGTAACAGCTCAACGTAGCCTAATGTAGCGGAGTAAGAGGAACAGTTTCTTCTTCACAAATCTACTCAAGTAAAAGTAAAAAGTATAGTGATTCAAAACTACTCCTAAAAGTACAACATTTCCCAAAACTTACTCAAGTAAATGTAACGGAGTAAGTGTAACTGGTTACTCCCCACCTCTGCCGACATGAATGGTGCAGTCTGCAGGCCTGAGAATATAAACGTACATGACAAAGCCAACAGAAACGCCGAGAAACACACACAAATACCATGTGACTGAAGCGTGCGATGGTTTACAGAGCAACACCCGCTCGGAGATCACGTATCCTGCAAAAAGCGTGTGCTCACGGCCCCTCCCCGGCCCTGCAACCCATCATGGAAGTCACCGCAGTCTGTAGTCAAACTTTAGGAGAGCTCCAGGGGTCCGTTGGCAGGAAACAAGCGCTAATTGTGCTAATGAGCTTGTTTGGATAAGCCCTCGTTTCTCCCTCCGTTCCCCCTCAGCGGCGCGAGCGGCCATCTGACTCCCAGAAACGCCGGGTTATGTGAGACACGCTTGGGATGGACCGGGCTCTGACGGGCCCCCGGCCGGGGGTTTGGTGCGCCGGCACGCCCGGCGCATCCATCAGCAGTAATAAAACTCTCTGACACGGAGGCCGGCTCTCATCCATCATCGCTCATTTGAGATACAAGTTTAGCTTCGGCGTGACATAAGTGAGGGATTATTGCCATTAGAGGCAGATCTTTTGTTTTGATGGCTCTTCTTAATGGGGTTGCATTAGGGGGAAGTCCTAGGGGCCAGTTTTTGGGTGATTAAGCAAGCAACACATTTACAATTCACTAATTGAGAGAACAATGCCAGGAACCTGAGAACGAGGAGCTGTAATGAACTGAGGCTCCCCGAGTTCGCCCGCTGATTGGCCGACGCCGCGGCTAATGTGTTCGTTCCTCGGCTGCTGGACGAGAAAGCGATGCAGATGTGTTTGTGTTGATTTATGGAGCATTAAAGGAGAGCAGATCAAACCTGGCTGGCTAGGAGTGTTGATGAAAGACGGCTCCAGACGACAGCTGAGTGGGTTCCTAAGAAGCATCGTCTCCTGTCAGAGGAGACAGAAGGTGTGAGGAGTGAACAGTTGTATCTTATACTTTTATTTCAGCTGTCTGGGTAGTTAAACGTATCCTTTTGTTACTTAGCAGCTCATTAAGCAGCACAAGTTGTTGCCGAGAGAAACCTTGAGAAGTCGCCGCACTGTAAATCTTTGTGACTTCTGCGTCTCCAAAGCGGTAAACATGATTTATACGTGCCAAGAAAGGCATTTTTCCATGAAAGTCAATACAAAGCGAAGCAAAGTCAACAGGATTTCTTCAAACGAAGTGCACTCTGTTATTCTTCTCGTGGTCTGGAAGCATGTTTTAACAATTATACAAAGAGTTTCGCAAACAGGGTCTCTATGTGTTCGGTGGTCCCTTCTCGTTGTTTCCTCTAACTACATCACGGTTGAAAATCCCCTTCCCCTCCGAGTGGTGCGTTGATGCCGTTGATGTCGCTACGCCCGGGAGGAGCTACGTGAGGAGAGGCTCAGGCCCGGGGGGTTTTCTCACGGAGGACTCCCTGTTCTCACCTGACATCTCAGCAGCATTTATTCCTTTTAATTCTGGGAATCCAAAAGAGCGTCTTTGTATCATCCACGGATCAGAACGTCCTTATTTTTACGAGCTTTCATGCAGCACGGCCTTTTATATCTCATCCTGGTCAGATCAGGTCCGTCTCAGACCCCCAGATCCAGCAGCCGACGAGGTCCTGATGGGGGGTGGGAAAAATGACACCAGATTTCAGGATAAACGGGTTCAAGGCATTCCAGGTTAGAGAAAGAGCTTCAACTTCCCATCCTGGACTCTGGGCTCAAAATAATCCGGTTCTGTCCAGTACAGTACACTACAGTAGGTGGCGCTACGAGTTTCCTGATGTTTCCCGAACTGGCGGGACAACTGTTCATCATTTGTGGGGAAACTTACTGCTCGTTATTCCCAGTGTTGTTTATTTTCCCGGGCTGAAAACATTTGATGGATTGTAGTCATTCCTCTCTAGAAAGCACGGCCTTGTGACATCTGAACAAACAGAACCGAATACTGAACTTTTGTTCATGGTGCAGCATCCTCTGCCGGTGGTGAAGAGCATCTCTGAATGCACAACACCGGATCCTGCAGCGTGGGAGTGAGAGGGGCAGGGTAACGGCCCGGTCAGGCGGGGGAGAGGTTTGTCCGTCAAGACTCCTCTCCCTGGCCCTGCCCCTTCTCAACCTTTCCCCGACCCTGCACCCCAACCTGGGACTTGCTGATTGGGCCGGAGCTTCGGGAGCTGCATGCTGGCCTGCGGTCCCCACCCCCGGTCATCCCACTGCTGCTTCCACCTGCCTGCGGTCCCCACCCCCGGTCATCCCACTGCTGCTTCCACCTGCCTGCTGTGCTGTTGACGTCCCCGACCCCCCAGTCTGGTCTTCGGCAGGAGGGTCCCCCCTTATGATCCAGGTCCTGGTCCAGGTTTCTTCCCTCCTAAAGGGGAGTTTTTCTTGCCACTGTTTGGCTTAAGGTTTTTCTCCCACTAGGGGAGTTTTTACCTGCCATTGTTTATGTAATAATTGCTCGGGGGTTTATGTTCATGTTCTGGATCTCTGGAAAGCGTCTAGAGACAACTTTTGTTGTATTAGACGCTATATAAATAAAATTGAATTGAATTGAATTGAATAGTACGGTCCTTCTCTTTCACACCCGTTTCCACCGGTACCAAACATACCAAGCCAATCCTGACGTAGCAGGGGGGAGCATCATGTGACGGCTCACAGAGGAGCGTCCAAGTACAACATCTCCATCTCTGTTTAGTGATGTGTTTATCCAGTGGCTTCCAGGGGCCGTTCCCTCAGTACCTCCCTCCTGGAAATCAAAGTCCAATCCAGAGGAACCAGATTCCTTCTCCGTGATGAGGAGGGAATGAACGAAGGTGGCCAAGTAAACCAAACACAACACACGAGGCGGGGAGCAAATCAAGGAGAAGGAACCAAATGAGAGTTAAATCCGCCCCTGACTGGCTACATCGCTGCAAACACCACCTTCTCCCAGAGCGCCGTGTGTTTTCACGAGGAAAGACGAGGAATTGTCCCGCGGCTTTGACGTAACGGTAGTACTGAAGAGATCGACATGAGAACGCATTCACGGTCCAAGCTCTCAGCTTACACGGATTACTCTTCCCTCCATCTGCCTCCACGTTTCAAACTTTGGCTCCATTCGACGTGAACATCTGCTATTTTTAACTTTGAATATGACAGAGAACAAGGGGGGAAAAAAAATATTTACCCCGCTGGCAGGTTCAGGACCACTCGTTTAGAAGCCAATCATTCATTAAATACCTAACCTGCATCAGTTTGTTGTGAAAACTTAAACCCTGCAAATCACAGAAAACGAAAACAGCCCTCGATGCTGGAAAGATCCAGCGTTTCCAGCGGTTTACGTTTTGGAAAAAGAAATATTTGCATTTTCTATTTACTCCTGAACTTTTTCGGGGGATAAAAAAATCATGGACCTGATGAATTTCTATCCCCCCCCCCGGTCATCCCGTTGCTGCTTCCACCTGCCTGCGCCTAACCCCCCCCTCTGGTCATCCCACTGCTGCTTCCACCTGCCTGCAGAATTGAATTGAAGATTTTCAGCTGCTGGGTCGGGACCCAAAACTGTTTTCGGTGAGTGGGTGGGTCAGGCTCTCAGGTGAAGCTACGTACTTCCCTAATTTGAGTCACAGCTCGTCATTAAGGGGTGATGATGAGACCCACTGCACTGACCCACAATAACCCTGGTCCTTAGGTCTGAATAATCAACCTACCGTAAAACTTCTAATAATGGTTGAGTCCCAATTATCCGCCGGCTGTAGCAAAACATGTTTTATATTGTTTTATATTAAACACCCCCAATAAAGGGTCAAACATTGTTTTTGTGGTGGCCAAAATAATATTCTACCATATGCAGATATAGCCTACCTAAATACAAACTAATCATCTTAAATGAATGGAAAAGTGTGTGACTATTGATTTCATTTTATTTATTTATTTTATTTTTTTATTAACATACAGTGCAAACAGTGACAAAAGACGACATCAGTTACAATGATATGTACCTAGGTGTGTGTGTGTGTGTGTGTGTGTGTGTGTGTGTGTGTGTGTGTGTGTGTGTGTGTGTGTGTGTGTGTGTGCGTGTGTGTGCGTGTGTGTGTGTGTGTGTGCATGTGTGTGTGTGTGTGTGTGTGTGTGTGTGTGTGTGTGTGTGTGCATGTGTGTGTGTGTGTGTGTGCGTGTAAATAAGATGATGAAAGTAGATACATAAATTAAGAATATTAATTTGAGAATAAATCAGTAAACAAATAAATAATGATCATATAGGGTGGTGTATCACGATATAATATAAATATAGCATAATAATATAGTAATATCCTAATATAACATAATAATTTTATAATATTATAACATATAACAAAATGATATCACCATACTATAATATATAATAATACAATAACACTATAGTTTAACATCCCATGAGTTTTCATAACTTAATATAATAATACACTATGAAACAATATATCATGCTAATGCCAGGAAAAATTATTATTATATTATTGATTTCATTTTAGAGGGATCTCACTGATGACGTGTTGAGCGGCTCGTGCATCAAAGAGCGAGGCAAAAAAACTGAAGGAAAAGAGGTGAGCTTGTAGCCTCCAGCTCTTCGCTCACCTCTTTTCCCTCCTTTTTTGCCTCGCTCTTTTCTCTTAGCTTGGATACTTCACGTGTGCCAGACACCAGCGTGAGTCGCGGAGGATACGAGTATCTGACAACGAGAAGCCGTTGGCGGCTGCCGCTGGCCGGCAAGATCAACAACGCACAGGAAGAGACACAATTAATACACGCAGATCCCAAATAAAACGCCTGTTGATTTGAGCGATTTCAGCAAATAAACGCCTTTATTTGGTGTTTTGCGGTACAAGGATCCTGGAACGGCACCAACAGGCGATCCACCTATGAGGAGCGTTTGAGCCCCTAGTGGTCATCGGAAAAACTGCACCTTCCTGTTCGCTCCAAAGAGGGAAACCTTTGGTTGACCTTTGGTTTCAGGATTCACTTCCAAGCAAATCGTCCAACATTCCCCAAACTCAGAGGTGTCTTCAGTATTCACATTCATTACTCAGGTAGAAGTATAGATACTAGAGTTTAAAAATACTCCTGTAGAAGTTGAAGTATCAACTCAAGTTTTTTACTTCAGTAAAAGTATAAAAGTACTGGTTTCAAAACTACTTAAAGTATAAAAGTAAAAGTAATGTAAGGGGGAAAAAAGCCATTAAGGACAAAAGCCATTGAAAATGAATGCATCTTAGTATAATGTAAATATATTAAAGAAGCATATATGTGTACTATTGAGCATTAACATGTGTTTCAGAGAGCAGAAGATATGATGACTATTCAATTCAATTCAATTCAATTTTATTTATATAGCGTCTAATACAAAAAAAGTTGTCTCTAGACGCTTTCCAGAGACCCAGTACATGAACCCCCGAGCAATTATTACATAAACAATGGCAGGTAAAAACTCCCCTAGTGGGATAAAAACTGTAAGCCAAACAATGGCAAGGAAAAACTCCCCTTTAGGAGGAAGAAACCTGGACCAGGACCTGGATCATAAGGGGGGACCCTCCTGCCGAGGGCCAGACTGGTGGGTCAGGGACGGCAACAGCACAGCAGGCAGGTGGAAGCAGCAAAGGGATGACCAGGGGTGGGGACCGCAGGCCAGCAAAGTCCCAGGTTAGGTGCAGGGTCGGGGAAAGGTTGAAAAGGGGCAGGGCCAGGGAGAGGAGTCTTGAGGGACGAACCTTCTCCCCCGCCCAAAAGGGGCCGTTACCCTGCCCCCCTCACTCCCACACTGCAGGATCCGGTGTTTTGCATTCAGAGATGCTTTTCGCCACCGGCAGAGGATGCTGCACCAAGAAAAAAGAGAAGAGAAAGGGGGGGGCAGCACAAGAAACTACAGGAGCGACACACTAGAGTTTACACTACCTAGAGATTTACCAACACCAGCTAGAGGTTTACTAAACACTAACTATAGGCTTTACTAAACAGAAAGGTTTTAAGTTTACTTTTAAAGGTGGAGGTGGTGTCAGCCTCCTTAACCCAGATTGGACGTTGGTTCCATAGTAGTGATGCCTGATAGCAGAACGCCCGCCCTCCAAATCTACATTTGGATACTCAGACAGGAACATAAGGCACTATCAGGTCTTGCAAATAATGTGGAGCTAAGCCGTTTTGGGCTTTATACGCAAGTAATACAATTTTAAATTGGATTCTGAATTTTACAGGTAGCCAATGGAGCAACGCTAACACAGGAGAGACGTGGTCTCTCCTGCTGATTCCTGTCAGCACTCGTGCTGCTGCATTTTGGATCAGCTGGAGCCTATTCAGCAAATTACTTGGACATCCTGCTAACAACACATTACAGTAATCTAGTCTAGAAGATACAAACGCATGAACTAGTTTTTCTGCATCACTCTGCGAGAGGATTTTCCTAATTTTTGCAATATTACGGAGATGGAAAAACGCTATTTTACAAACCTGATTGACATATGGTTTAAACGACAAATCCTGATAGAAAACAACACCAAGGTTTCTCACAGTTGCACTGGAAGCCATCGCAACACCATCTAGTCCCTTCCTAAAATGCTCTAGACCAAGAATGATAACCTCTGTTTTATCTGAATTTAGAAGCAAGAAATTTCTGGACATCCAGTCCTTGATGTCCCTAAGACATGCCTGAAGTTTAACTAACGGTTCTGTTTCATCCGGCTTCATAGACAAATAGAGCTGCGTATCATCAGCATAACAATGAAAGTGTATGCCGTGATTCTGGATTATGCTTCCCAACGGCTGCATGTATAAACTAAACAAGATTGGCCCGAGCACTGAACCCTGCGGAACACCATAACAGACCCTTGACTGTTCTGAAGAAACCTCATGTACATGAACAAACTGGAACCTGTCAGATAGGTATGATTTAAACCAACGTAGAGCTGTCCCTTTAATCCCAACAACATGCTCTAACCTGTGCAGTAAAATGCCATGATCTATAGTGTCAGAAGCAGCACTGAGGTCCAGTAGAACCAGTATGGACACTAATCCCTTATCTGAGGTCCAGTAGAACCAGTATGGACACTAATCCCTTATCTGAGGTCATAAGAAGGTCATTCGTGACTCGAACCAGTGCTGTCTCTGTGCTATGATGACTAGTTGCCTATAAGTATTGTAATGGTGCAAAAATTCAAACTTCAGAGGCATGTTATCATTTATCCTAACCTTTATTGGAATGTACATCCAAGTTTAGTTGCAGGAATCTGAGGGAACGGATGTAAGAACAAAACTGGACAAGAACATCTGAAACAACCACAACCAAATTCACTCTATCCGGATGGAGCAATTTAACTGGATAGTTTTATTTAAAGGCTGAAATGAAATAGAGTAACGAGGCTGTTTTTAAAATGTAAGGAGTAAAAAGTACAGATAATTGGGTGAAAATGTAAGGAGTAAAAGTAAAAAGTAATCTGAAAAATAATGACTCCAGTGAAGTATAGATAAAAAAAGTATATATAAAATTTCTACTTAAGTAAGGTAACGAAGTATTTGTACTTCGTTACTTGACACCTCTGCCCAAACTCTGCAGGAGACGACTCAGGCAGAGTTTCAGAAATGTGTCTTATTTGTGTCATTTGCTGGTGATTAATGAAACATGCTCTGCTCCATCAATCTGCCCTTGTCTTTGTTCACACCGAAGTGAAATCAGGTTAAGTGGCTGGTGTTCCTGCGCTGTGATGTCATATTTCTGCAGCTGTGGAGCTCAGGTTGTTGTGAGCCGCCTTGTGCCCTAATTAGAGAGCAGACGAGCGGCAGCCAAATGAAGCAGCAGTCACCTGAGATGAAGGACACATCTTCTGTGCCAGGAGACACTTCACATTTGATTTTTTATTTATATTTCTGTGCCGTGCGATACTCTGGGAGAAAAAGAAGTGGGTCAGCGAACAGATTTGCAGAAACCAACTTTGAAACCGCCGTGTTGTCTCTCCGTTTCTGGTTAAACATAGTTTTGTATTCCGCTCCCCAGTGCCTATTACTCATTAAAAATGTTTAACAACATTTTAATTGAAGAATTAATTACCTTCGGCTGGGCAAAATCCTCCTAAATTTCATCTGGGGAGACGTCAGATGTGCAGAGGAGACGGCGCTGACGGAGCGCGGGGCGTGGGCGGTGTTTGGAGATTACATCAGCGGCAAAAATCAAATTCATCATGAGTCAACGGCGAGAAACACGTGACGCCTCACGAGAAAAACCGCCACTGCGTTCAGCTCTCCACGCCGCCAGACACTCCAGGGTTGGATTTATCGGGTTTTACGAGGTTCGCAGATACAGAACCATGTGTTGCTGAAATAAGCAAACTTTCCCTTAATTCAGCAGGAGATTACATCGCTAAAAGTAACTTTTATTGTAGTGGTTTAACAGTTTTAAAACTTACAAACTACCGTATTTTCTGGACCATAAGCCGCTACTTTTTTCATAGGTTTTCAACTGTGCAGTTTATACAAAGGTGCAGCTATTCTGTGGATTTTTCTTCCACCACTCGTGGCGCTCTAACCGGAATTAGAATCAAAACTAAGACAAAATAAATGCAAAGAAGAATACGCTACTTCCTCTTTAGCAGATAGAAGTAGGTAGAAGCAGATTTCAAACAGATAAACAGATAACTTTCTCGTCATTTTGACTTTTTTTCTCGACATTTTGACTTTTTTCTCGACATTTTGGCTTTTTTTCTCGATATTTTGACTTTTTTCTCAAAATTTCGACTTTTTTCTCGACATTTCGACTTTTTTTCTCAACATTTTGACTTTTTTCTCAAAATTTCGACTTTTTTCACAAAATGTTGACTTTTTTTCTCTACATTTTTGACTTTTTTCACAAAATTTAGACTTTTTTCTCAAAATTTTGACTTTTTTTATCGACATTTTGACTTTTTTCTCAACATTTCCACTTTTTTTCTCTACATTTCGCCTTTTTTTCTCTACATTTTCGACTTTTTTCACAAAATTTCGATAAATGCTCGTGGCGCTCTAACCGGAATTAGAATCAAAACGAAGACAAAATAAATGCAAAGAAGAATACGCTACTTCTTCTTTAGCAGATAGAAGTAGAAGCAGATTTCAAACAGATAAACAGATAAATAAATACTGGTTATTTTCTCTTGGTTCTGTCGTGTTAAAAGACACTGTTAGGAAAGGATCTATTTAGGTACAAACATGTACATCATTTACAGTTCAAAATCCTTCTGTACATGTAGTAAATATCTAATCTAACAACAGAAATATCTGCGGCTAAATATCTTTTTTTTTAAATAGAGCAGGTGCGGCTTATAGTCCAGAAAATACGGTACTTAGTTGAAGATGCTATTTGTAATAATCACTCTTGCTAAATGCTAAATGTTAAACATTAATTAAAGGTCTGTAAGTAGCCAACAAACGTGACCTCATCAGGTGATTTTATAAACCACAAATTAATGTAAAATAATTATTTATAATTACATATTTTTCTCTTGCTTTCCTTTGTCCTGAGACAGTTAGTCTGTTATCGCTGGAGCTTCGGGAGAAAGTCATCACCTACAAACCTCATTTTTAATCATGTTACGATTTTGATTGAAAGAAGAAATGGTGAGACGAGCTGCTGCCGTACGAGCAACTTGTCACTTGAGGAAGTGCGATTTTTCCCCCGTAAACGTGATTGTGTGATCGTGCTGCCAATAGCTTTTGATACAGATGCTTGACGAGGGTCTGCCACGTTTCCTGATGCAATATGGGCAGTACTGGAGTTGAGGGGGGATGAGGGGGATGAGGGGGGATGGCAACCCCCCTGAAATAAAAACGGTCCAAATCATCCCCCCTGTAAAACTGCCATCCCTCCTTTCCATCCCTTATGTCATTTCATCAGTGAATGTGGTTTTACTGCTATTTCAACATTTAGAGTCATCACCAGAAAAATAACTCCAGAAAAATAACTTATTTGACAATTTTCACCTGTTTCAAGTACATTTTCACTTGAAATAAGTAGCAAAAAAAGATTTATCTTCTTATTACAAGCAAAAAAATCTTGTTCCACTGGCAGATTTTTCTACTTATTTCAAGTGAAAATTTACTTGAAACAGGTGAAAATTGTTTTTTTTTTCAGTGATGAGTCTTGTTTTAAGTGTAATGAGATTTTTTTACTAAAATGAGACATTTTAACTAGAAATAAGACAAATATTCTTGTTAAGATTGTGAGTTTTTGCAGTGATCCATTGTACTTATCCTGTGAAGGACAGAGTCATATTGATAAGTTCAGAAAAGTGTTTTTTATTGTTGTGTTTTGATGTATTTGATGTAAGCCCAGTGGATATTTAAAGCTTACAGAAGGCTGCATTTAACTGCTGCTATGTCATTCCTGCAGTATTTCTGCAGCTGTTTTGGTCACTGCTATTATTTGTAATATATTATATTATTTGTAATCAGCACAAATTATCTGTCCCCATATGATAAAATCCACCACCCCCCCTGATTTTCTTTTACAACTCGAGTACTGATTGTGGGATATCCCGAGTGTGTTATACAGGGACTTAATTTCCACCTCATCATAACCAACTGGGATGGTTTTCGGACACAACCCGCACCTTAGCTTTGGTTTTAAAGGTGTCATCGGCTCAAACTGCCGTGATAATCCAGTTTATACTGTAAATAAATCAAATTAGAACAAAAAACAGGCCAGAATGAGTCAGTCTGAAGGACAGTCTTCATTAACAGCCGACAGCGTGGTCTCTAAATGTTTAAACCGACACCAGCTTCCGTCTCCTTTGTGCTGCTGGAGCAGAAGCAGTGAGAGTAAACCTTCTGACTCACACCTCTCCCCCCCGCCTTTGTCTGTCTCTTCTTTCTCTTCTTGCCTATTTAGCCCCTGCATTTGATTAGTTAATCGCCCCCCCCTCCCCGTCCTCCCCCGGTCCTCAGGTGGAGGCAGAGCGCTCGGGCTTCTCATCCAGCCAAGCTGTTCTTTTGGAAGGGAAAGGAGGCAGCTGTGTTTACAGCCCGGGTCCTGGCGTACATTTAGCAGAATCTATTATTCATATCGCTCAGTATCAGAGCGAGATCTCCAGCCACCTGTCTCGCTGACAAGCTCGCCCCCCTTTTGTGGCGCTTTCCGTTCGGAGCAAATTATGCTCATCTTGATGAATTGAGTTTTTATGAGCGTCGCCGTAGCGCCCGGGCATCCTCGAGCCAGGGACCATCAGGGGCCCGGGGAGATTTTTTACAGTCAATGGGCGAACGTTTGGAAGAATGTCGATTCAAGGAGGGAGAGGAGATGGGGAATCAGCGGCTTTTACCTAGCCATCATGTTTGCTGTCTGCAGCCGCCCCTCCTGCCAGCGTTTAATGATGTTCTTACACCTGTTAGCATTTGCTCCCTTATTGTTGTTCAGCTCTCTGGCGTCGGCGCGGCCCTGATCCGGGTAGGAGGAAGAAACGCTTCTGCAAGACTTGTTTTTGAGGCCAACTGATGATTTTTTCCCTCCTTTACCTCCGTATGAACATTTTTAATTAGCAGTGAGGTGCAGGAGCTTGATAATCACCCCAATAAGTTATAACACCATTCATAATTTATAAAGATTTTTGCCTTCATCTTTGCTGATTTGCATAAAACTAATTACACCATAAATGGTATCTATTGGTTTCACAATGAAAGGAAGGTTTGACGGTGCAGAAATGAAACAAGGATACATGCGTTTCTGTTATTATAGGAAACCAGACAAAAGGTGCATTTCCTTGGAAGTGCCAACGGAAAACAAGGTTTAAGGGAAACAAGTCGCCCGGATACCGGGCCGGGCCACATATCCAGACAAAGCCCGGGACTGGGCCGGTCCTGGGACATGGCTCAGGTCCAGTCCAGTCCAGTCCAGTTTGGGCCACTTCACTTGCCAAAACCCAGGACCAATTCATGGTCCAATTCATGACCTTTGGAAGGTGTGGTCCACATTGGTCCACATTGGTCCACATTGGTCCGCATCACCGTATCTGACTTGGTTCAACAGCAGTTTGTACCAGTGAAGGCCATTTTAGATGGTTGTTTGTTACTACTAAGCACCAAAGATTTCCCAAGTCAAAGTAGCCAAATATAAGCTACCAAGAACTGAAGTCCCAACGTGGGATGTCATAATTCAATTCAATTCAATTTTATTTATATAGCGTCTAATACAACAGATGTTGTCTCTAGACGCTTTCCAGAGACCCATACCCAGAACATAAACCCCCGAGCAGTTATTACATAAACAATGGCAGGTAAAAACTCCCCTAGTGGGAGAAAGCCTTAAGCCAAACAGTGGCATGAAAAACTCCCCTTTAGGAGGAAGAAACCTGGACCAGGACCCGGATCATAAGGGGGGACCCTCCTGCCGAGGGCCAGACTGGGGGGTCGGGGATGTCAGCAGCACACAGCAGGCAGGTGGAAGCAGCAACGGGATCACCGGGGGTGGGGACCGCAGGTAGGTGGAAGCAGCAACGGGATGACCGGGGGTGGGGACCGCAGGCAGGTGGAAGCAGCAACGGGATGACCGGGGGTGGGGACCGCAGGCAGGTGGAAGCAGCAACGGGATGACCGGGGGTGGGGACCACAGGCAGGTGGAAGCAGCAACGGGATGACTGGGGGTGGGGACCGCAGGCAGGTGGAAGCAGCAGCGGGATGACTGGGGGTGGGGACCACAGGCCAGCCTGCAGCTCCCGAAGCTCCGGCCCAATCAGCAAGCCCCAGGTTAGGTTCAGGGTCGGGGAAAGTTTGAGAAGGGGCAGGGTCATGAAATTTGGACCGTGTTTGGTCCAGATTGGTCCACATTGGTCCACATTGGTCCACATCACCGTATCTGACTAACAGAATAATGGATTATCAATCAATCAAAGCCAGAAATATTTAAAAATTGATATGAGTGATGAGAAGGCCTACATCTTTGTAAAAGTCGAGTCTGCTGTGATTGGTCGGCTCCAGTGGCCGGACCCGGCTCTGCCCACTATCCCACATCTGCTCAGCTCACATTTATTTCATTGGACACAAAGTTAGTAGACTTCAAAGTACAAAATGATTCATTAAACATTTCGAAGAAAATATTAAATATTAAAACTATTTTTCCATTGTTGGGCAACTGAATACATCAAAATCTGGAGTTTGCAGTTACAACCAAGACATATAATCAGATTTTAGTGAGAATACATTGGATCGGTTCAGCGACTGAAATTAAACTCATAACAGCTGCAGGAAATTGGCTTTTTCACTCACTTTTAGTGAAAAAGAAAACACAATTTTGTGCTAAAAGGAAAAACAACAGAAAAGCAGACGCCTTCAAAAAAACAGAAACAGAAGTTTACCGAAACCTGGTGAAGTAAGTTTGCACATGAACCTGTTGAGAAACAGAATAACGACAAGTAGACAACCTGATAAAGAGTGGGAACGTGAACTAAATGGAAACGGAAGGCGACGTTAATGGGGTACAAGAGGAGCACATCACTGAGGAGTAATTAATCACACGAGGTCAAAAAACATGACAAACCAGGATGGAAATGTTCAAAATAAACCACAACTTCACGTTCTTGTGTCCTAAGGTACAAATATTCAGAGTAATCACATATACAGGACTGTCTCAGAAAATTAGAATATTGAGATAAACTTCTTTATTTTCTGTAATGCAATTAAAAAAACTAAAATGTCATACATTCTGGATTCATTACAAATCAACTGAAATATTGCAAGCCTTTTATTATTTTAATATTGCTGATTATGGTTTACAGTTTAAGATTAAGATTCCCAGAATATTCAAATTTTTTGAGATAGGATATTTGAGTTTTCTTAAGCTGTAAGCCATGATCAGCAATATTAAAATAATAAAAGGCTTGCAATATTTCAGTTGATTTGTAATGAATCCAGAATGTATGACATTTTTGCATTACAGAAAATAAAGGACTTTATCACAATATTCTAATTTTCTGAGACAGTCCTGTATATGCAGAAGCATATTCTTAGATTTTCATGAATACAGTTTGAAACCAAACTAAAAAAACAACCACCGTTCCTCAAGAGATGAAGCCGCGCCAGCAGGACGGTTCACATATTTGTAACAGCGTTGGTATTTACGGTGGCAAAGTTTCAATGGACAGGCGTTGGAACATAACAGGTCTCATTTACAGATAAACATCTGCAGCAGCAGCAGCCCGACTTTGGTGCTGATGATTTGTGGCACATCGGAAACGGACAAGTGTATGAATAAACATGCTGAAACACATTGTTGGCTCATGAATCTGTTTTCAATTCCTGTTCGATTAAAGTGTCCCCGCAGGAGCCGGCAGGGTTGGGTACGGGGTGAGGTGCGCAGGCATAAATCAAAGCGGCCAAGGAATTGTAATCCTCGCTGAACATTTCGGACTGATTGATATAAATAACATTGTCCTCGCCATCTGCCCAAAGAGGGACCTTTCCAGTTAGCGGTGAGCGGCACCGGCAGAATAATTAATGAATGGTGTCCTTTGTGCCCGTAATAAAGAGGAGACAAATTATGTTATAATCCAACTGCTGCTCGTTTGTCACAGCCAAATAAAATGTCAAATAAAAGTGAGAGGCCACAGTGTTTGTTTAATGGAGTACGAGCTACCTGCCCCGGAGTCTGACAGCACGCCGGGACGGCAGGAATCACAACCCCCCCCGTCTTCCAGGATAACCCCCCCGCCGCCCCCCCCCCGTCTTCCAGGATAACCCCCCCCGTCTTCCAGGATAACCCCCCCCTCTTCCAGGATAACCCCCCTGTCTTCCAGGATAACCCCCCCCCCAAAGGCCGTCCTTGAACCAGGTCCGGAAACCCGTCTCTCCCCGGAAAACAAGCCCAGATTTCAAACAGGTTGATTAACCCTTGTGCTGTCTTTGGGTCAAGGAGGGAGGAAAGAAGGAAGGGAGGAAGAAAGAAAAGAAGGAAAGAAGGAAGGGAGAAAGAAAAGAAGGATGGAAGGAAGGAAGGAAGGAAGGAAGGAAGGAAGGAAGGAAGGAAGGAAGCAAAGAAGAGAGGAAAGAAGGAAGGAAGGAAGGAATGGAGAAAAGAAGGAAGGAAGAAGGAAGGAAGGAAAGAAGGAAGGAAGGAAGGAAGGAAGGAAGGAAGGAAGGAAGGAAGGAAGGAAGGAAGGAAGGAAGGAAGGAAGGAAAGAAGAAAGAAAAGAAGGAAAGAAGGAAGGGTGAAAAGAAGGACGGGAGGATGGGAGAAAAGGAAGGGAGAAAAGAGGGAAGGGAAGAAAGAGGGAAGGAAGGGAGGAAGGGAGAAAAGAAGGAAGGAAGGAAGGAAGGAAGGAAGGAAGGAAGGAAGGAAGGAAGGAAGGAAGGAAGGAAGGAAGGAAGGAAGGAAGGAAGGAATGGAGGGAAGAAGGAAGGAAGGAAGAAAGAAAAGCAGGAAAGAAGGAGGGGAGGATGGGAGAAAAGGAAGGGAGAAAAGAGGGAAGGGAGGAAAGAAAGAAGGAAGAAAGAAAAGAAGGAAGGAAGGGAGAAAATAAGGAAGGAATGAAGGAAGGAAGGAAGGAAGGAAGGAAGGAAGGAAGGAAGGAAGGAAGGAAGGAAGGAAGGAAGGAAGGAAGGAAAGGAGGAAAGAAGGGAGGAAAAAGAAGGAAGGAAGGGAGGAAGGAAGGAAGGAAGGAAAGGAGGAAAGAAGGGAGGAAAGAAGGAAGGAAGGGAAAAAAGAAGGAAGAAAGGGAGAAAAGAAGGGAGGAAAAAGAAGGAAGGAAGGGAAAAAAGAATGAAGGAAGGAAAGGAGAAAACAAGGAAAGAATGTACGAGGGGAGAAAAGAAGCAAGGAAGGGAGTAAAGAAGGAAGACAGTGAAGAAGGAAGGAAAGAAGGAAGGAAGGGAGAAAAGAGGAAGGGAGAAGGAAGGAGAGAGCAGGAGGAAAGAAGGAAGAAGGTTAAGGCTGCAGATTCAAATAGATCTGATTTCATTCTAAACCTTTAAAAGTCATGAATCTGCGTTGGCCTCTGGCACAACAAAGACCCACAAAGAAGCAGACTGCACTACATTTCTCAACGCACCGTCCACCTTGAAAATGAAACGCTTTAACGCGCCCCTCCTTGATTTCAACACCTCCTCTTTGTGCGGTTCACAAGTGCAGGGATCAAATTTCAACTTCAACGTGAATTTAAGTGTAAATCTAAGTCAGCGCGAGTTGTGTCTCTCGTGACATCTGTATGCGTCACCTCAGACATCTGCTCAGGTATTCATAACCTGAGATAAACGTCGGATTTCTGTCATTGATCGGCAGAAACACCTAAATTGAATCTCTATCCCTCATCACACCTTCTGTGCGAACCGGAGCCCAAAACGTAACGTTAAGCCTCCGAGCGAGAGGTGATGTCCAGAAACAAGGAGGGCCGTCGATATCCTGTCAAGAAGAAGCTCAGAGGGGCCTGGAAACAGCTGAAGGCTCGACGGGACCTGAAATCTGATTTCCCAGACAAAAGTTTCCTCCCCTGGAGTTACGAGGGCGGAGGTTTCTGGTGAGCTGTCATCACAGCAATGAACAACCAATCAAACGGCTGCGCTCGTGTCAACACCTGGAAAGTTTCCTAAACTCCTGAAAGAGTTTAGGAATAGTTGCAGCTATAGAACAAGACTATAATAGTTAGTCTCAAATATAGCTTGGTGGTAGATATGCTGCTATAGGCTTATTCTGCAGGGGGGACATGATCCACTGGGCGGTGCCTCTCACCCTTCTTCTCCTCTCCTCTTCCCTTCCTCTCTTCCCCATTTCCATTTTTATTTATCATAAATATCTCATAGCTATCATTTTTGTCTATCGCCCCTGTAGTTTCTTGTGCCGGCCCCCCTTTTTTCTCTTTTGTGCATGTTTGCAGGCCGGAGTTTCGGGAGCTACGTGCTGGCCTGCGGCCCCAGCCCCCCCCCTCTGGTCAACCCGTTGCTGCTTCCACCTGCCTGCTGTGCTGCTGACGTCCCCGACCCCCCAGTCTGGCCTTCGGCAGGAGGTTTTTCTTGCCACTGTTTGGTTTAAGGTTTTTCTCCCACTAGGGGAGTTTTTACCTGCCATTGTTTATGTGATAATTGCTCAGGGGTTTATCTTCATGTTCTGGGTCTCTGGAAAGCGTCTAGAGACAACATCTGCTGTATTACACACTATATAAATAAAATTGAATTGAATTGAATTGAATTGAATTGAATTGAATTGAATTGAATTGAATTGAATTGAATTGAATTGAATTGAATTGAATTGAATTGAATTGAATTGAATTGAATTGAAAGAAGCCACTTTTCCACCTCGGCGCAACAGACCTCCAGAAACCATAAAGGTGCTGGTTCATGGCAAAACCATCTTCTTTAAGCTTTCCTTTTGCAGGTTTTGGTGAAGGTTGTATATCCGACCCGTCCTGATCCAACCCCCCCCTCATTTGTCCTTGAGCTGCTGGTAGTGTTGTTGTTCTTCTGTTTCAGTTTTAGTTTTAGTGTAGCCTTTGGGTCAACCTATCATTTAGCAGACTTTTTATTTGTAATCTACATTTTAGTCTGTTTTTATTCCTCTACGATATTGCATGAGATATTTAATTATCGTTATCATCACATGGGGGCAGCACGGTGGCTTAGTGGTTAGCACTGTTGCCTCACAGCAAGAAGGTCCCCGGTTCGACTCCCAGGCCCGGCAGGGGCCTTTCTGTGTGGAGTTTGCATGTTCTCCCCGTGCTCGCGTGGGTTCTCTCCGGGTACTCCGGCTTCCTCCCACAGTCCAAAAACATGCATATTAGGTTAATTGATGACTCTAAAATTGCCCGTAGGTGTGAGTGTGGTTGTGAGCATGGTTTGTGTGTCTATATGTGGCCCTGTGATGGACTGGTGACCTGTCCAGGCTGTAACCCCTGCCTCTCACCTAAAATGAGCTGGGATAGGCTCCAGCAGACCCCCGTGACCCCCAAGGGATAAAGCGGATGAATGAATGAATGAATCACATGACCAGCATTTTCGTTGTGTCTCGTCTCATTTTCCTCAGGTGATAAAGGTTCATTGATGATGATATTTAGTCATAATTTTCGTTGACGAAAGCAACTTTGGTGTCTGGTGGTCGGAGGGGAACCGACTCCAACCCCAACGATGATCCAGTGGAACCTTCCTCCGAGTCCGTTGGTCCTGAATCCTGGAAATCAATTCAATTTCTGGACTTCCAGGAAAACAAAGTCCAGCCGCTGGATCCGAGTCTTCGGGGGATCCCCCGTTGTTAGTGAAGTCTGCCTTGGAAAGCCAAGGACGACGTGAACTTGAACTCTGAGAAAGTTTGGGGGCGTCCTGGGAGGAAAGGACCGGAGAGGAGCTGCCAAACAATGCCGGCGTGGCGAGGAGCGCTGAGCGCTGAGGAACATCGCCTCCAGGTCCATCAATCAACCTCCAAATGAAAAGCGAGGTGAGGCGTAGGCTTCGCCGGCCACATTTGACACCAGCCTCACATCAGCCGGTGATGAGGACATCACTCTGATTCAGAGGATGCTCTAGGTACGCTCATTCCGCCCACGTCGGCGTCTCGGCGGGGCCAGCATTATCCGCCGCAACAAAAGGAGGAGACGCTTTGTGCAATCAGCGCCGTTCTGTACATATTAAACAGTGTAGCATCTTCGGCTCAGGTTCATTTTAATTAGAGGGGAATTTGATCACCACCGTCTCCCACAGGCGCTTTTGATGTTAATAAAACAAGCTGTACCTCCGAAAAAGGCAGAGCTCTCCTTCCAGAGGAGGGGAGCGGTGTGGGCAAGCCCGGGGGGAGCTGGGGGAAAAGTTCCCTCCTCAAGTTGAGACTAAAGCGAGGTGTCAGAGGAGAGGATGTGATCCTCGGCCGTGTTGGGAGATAGAGACTTGGCTCATCAATGTCGACTTCGTCGCCACCTTTGGCACGCCGGCCGTGTCGTAATGAGCCGAGGTGTTTTCTATTATTGCTCCGAATCAGCCGAGTATTCGTTCCAGGGACGTTCGTGACAAAGGAATTGGAAGAAGAGACGATGTTGATCCGGGTGAAGGTGTAGGACGGGACAAAGGCCTGATTCCAGCAGATAAACACCCTCATCAGAGAATCTGGAATTTATGCATTTATCACTGAACTTGTGCATGTGAATCACTCAAATGTCACACAGTCGAGTCCAGACGTATCCGGAGAATGACGATGGCATTTAACGCTTTCCATGGATCCCAGCCTGCCAAGCGTCGTCTCAAAGGATCCCATCGTTGTGGAAACCCCTGGAAACGGCCTGGAAACGGTCAAAATACAATTTTTCTTTGCCAGAAGGTTGGTGTGTCCCCAGTTTATCTTTAAAACTTGACGTGATGATACTGGATTATATTTATTCCTGTTCATCCAAGATTCTGCAGACTCACCCACTATAATCACGCTACCACCGCCGTGTTTCACCACAGCCACAGATTCACGCCAAACACATCCCAACAAACTCTTGTTGTCTTCAAAAAGTTAAAATTTAAAAACATAGTAGTATTTACATAAGAATACAATAAAAACTGAAATATCCACTATTATTTACAGATAAGGCAGGGGTCGGCAACCCGCGGCCTCTAGAGCCGCATGCGGCTCTTTAGCGCCGCCATAGTGGCTCTCTGGAGCTTTTTCAAAAATGTTTGACCTTTTTTTCTCTTTTATTCCCTTTTTCTCTTTTTTTCTTCCTTTTTTCCCTTTTTTTCTTCCTTTTTTCTTTCCTTAATCTCGACATTTCGACTTTTTTCTTGAAATTTTGACTTTTTTTCTCAACATTTCAACTTCTTTCTCGACATTTTTACTTTTTTCTCGACATTGTACTTCAACATTAATCTCGACATTTCCACTTTTTTCTCAAAATCTTGACTTTTTTCTCGACATTTCAACTTTTTTCTCGACATTTCAACTTTTTTCTCGAGATTGTACTTCAACATTAATCTCGACATTTCGACTAATTTCTCAACATTTCAACTTTTCTCGACATTTCGACTTTTTTCTCCCATTTGCCTTCATTCTAAGGCTTATACATACAAGACTTTTCATTTTTTGCGGCTCCAGACATATTTGTTTTTTGTGTTTTTGGTCCAATATGGCTCTTTAAACTTAGTGGTTGACGTAGATTTTGTCTCACCTGATAAATGTACTCACTAGGAATTGTTTTTTAATCTAAATTACATCTAAATACCAAAACAGAAAAGCATTTGGGGGGGGGGTGTGGATCTGATTGATTTTAGGGTAAATATGAGCAACAAAAGTAAGTAAACTCTCCATTTCTGTGGCACACTTTGCAAAAGCCACAAAAGTGTTAGTGTTTATTTTCCCAGTAAATGAAGTGGACGGTCGTGTCTCTCCGAGGTGAACGCTCCGTCTCTCTCCCGCCTCCGGGCCAGTCGTTAAATGGCCAAACGAGCGATGGAATGAGTAAATAATTCAACAAATAGATGAATAAGTAAAAGGGGGTCGGCCTGTGCGGCGGTTCAACAGAAGGGGAGGGGGGGTGTCCGTTCAGCTGGGGAGTCACCTATGGCAGAGCGAGGCCAGCGTTCTCCCTGAACATGCACCGTCTGCACAGCCCTGATCCCTGGCAGCGGGACAGGCATCTGCTGCCGGCCGGCCCCTGCCAGTCCACCGTATACACACAAACATCTGCTTCCCTGCACACGGAAACGGGGGCCGTGCGCGGAGCCCTTGACAGGTCTGCGAATCGCCATTCAGCCCGGCCCCCGCTCGCCAGGTCTTTACACAAAAACCTTAATGCGTTCTGTCAAGCCATTAGCTGGTGATACGATCGGCTCGCAGGCCCCCATTAAGCCATCAGCGTCCACCTGTGATAAAGACGACCATTTGTTTTCTTAAAGCCCTACTTAATGTCCGTTTAACTCAATTTGTCAGGAAATGTACAACAATTTCCTCCCCCGATGGTCCTGAAATCTGGTCAAGGTTCAAAATCTCACGAAGGAAGGGAGGGGATGGGGTTTTTTTTGAGGCTGCGTATTCAAATGAGGGGATTAAATTGCCTCTCACACTGACGTATCGTGTTGCGCGAGCGCTGAGAGGTGGCCTGTGTTTTCCCACTAAAAGCTGATTTTTGGACAGCAGGGGCAGGAGCTGGAGGTTGTTTTGCCTCCATTAGCCTCGGTCCGCGGCCCCTGCTCCCCTCTCCTGACGTGACAGCACTCTACATCCAGCCCCGCTGCCGCCGCCGCGAAACCATAATAACACCTTTTAACACAACATTGTCCCCGCCGCGCCAGACACACATGTCGAACGATTGCTCCCCCTCCCTCACCCGGATCCCCGGCGAGGACACCTAACAGCCACTGAAACATCTGTTTATGTTTTGTCTACAGATACATCATTTGGGGAGGGGAGCATAATGATCCCTGCTCCGCCGTAATCCCAAACGCTTCACTCAGCTATTAACTCCAAAATGGAGATTTGAAAGCTCGCCGGTAAAACAAAACAACGGCAAAATAGTCTTGGTATTGACGCATTGCCCCATCTTCCCTGGCACTGGCAGGGGGAGGTAAAACAGGAAGTAGAGGGGCTCCCAGTAGGGCTGGGGTCAACGGCGTCGGCATCTGCCATGGTTGGATGGCTAAAATAGATATTGACTCCAAAATAGAGATTTGAAAGCGAGCTGGTAAAACAAAATAATAATAATAATTAAAGCTGCAAGCAGCGATGAACGGGCCCTCGCACTCATGGCTACCGTCCCCCATAAGTATATCAGAAATGACACCACCCACGACTCTCTATGTCAAACCATTCAAAAGTTATGGCAGAAAATAGCAAGTATCACATATCGACCAATCAGAAGAAGGGGCGGGGCTAATTCATGCCAATGAAGGTCAAGTACTCAAAACCGAGTCAGATGACACCACCCACCACTCTGTATGTCAAACCATTCAAAAGTTATTGCAGAAAATAGGGACTATCAAATATTGACCAATCAGAAGAAGGGGCGGGGCTAATTTGCACCAATTATGGTCAAGGACTCAAAACCATGCCAGATGACACCACCCATGACTCTTTATGTCAAACCATTCAAAAGTTATTACAGAAAATCGGAAGTATCACATATCGACCAATCAGAAGAAGGGGCGGGGCTAATGCAGGCCAAATAAGGTCAAGGAGTCAATACCGAGTCCGATGACACCACCTACGAGTCTTTATCACAACCCGTTCAAAAGTTATGGCAGAGAAAAGTATTCTAGGGGGCGCTGTTGAGCCGTTAGGCCACGCCCATTAATGCAAACGATGAAATATCAAATTTATCGCCAGGCCTGGCTTGGTGCAACATTTCGTGACTTTTGGGGAACTATCAAATATGGACCAATCAGATGAAGGGGGAGGCGCGCTTTTTGGCGTCTATCGTCGCCACGGTAATGCTTTTGAAAGAGAAAAGTAATGCACGTTGTTGCAGGATGGCGACGCACATTTTGATGTATAACACACCTGCACGTTACGGTTCGGGCCGTATTAATTGCCGAAGGAATGGCATAAATTGCGCCAAAATTACACAATTAATTCAAAATGGCTGACTTCCTGTTCGGCCATGGCTCCAAGAGACTTCTCTTTAGGTTGCGACATGATACAGGTGTGTACCGATTTTCGTGCATGTACGTCAAACTGTATTGTGGGGCTTGAGGCACAAAGTTTTCTAGGGGGCGCTGTTGAGCCATTAGGCCACGCCCATTAATGAAAACCATTAAATATCAAATTTTTCGCCAGGCCTGGCTTGGTGCAAAATTTGGTGACATTTGGGGCACGTTTAGGGGGCAAAATGGAAAAAAAGAAGAAAAAAAAAAATTCCTACCGATACAATAGGGCCTTCGCACTGTCATTGCTCGGGCCCTAATAATAAAACAGCAGGCAGGAATTAGAAAGATAGCTGGTTAAAAACACAAAACTGTTGGTATTGCTGCACTTTTTTGGTCGTCGAACAAACCGGAAGTGCAATGGCTCCCGGTTGGTACCGACGTCTGTGGCGGTTGGAGAGCTCAATCGGCTGTTGACGCCAAAACATTTCAAAAGGAAGGCGGTAAAACCAACAACAGCAGCATAAGTTGACTCTTTTTGGTGACTGCCAGGGTTGCTGCTTCCTCCCTGGCGGGAAAATCAGGGAAGACAGGAAGTGAACTGGACTCCCGATGGTGTTTAGTTTGGACACCTCGCACCAGCCCCGGAGGTTTGAGAGCCGTTTGGTGAAACTAAAGAAAAGTATAAACTATATAGCGCTGGTATCGGTGAACTTTTTGGTGATGACGATTGCCATAGTTGCCCCTTTCTAGTGTTGTTTCTGTCCGCCTGTTTCAATTTTAGTTTTAGTTTAGTCTTTGGGTCCAGCTATCATTTTAGTTTTTATTAGTTTTAGTCACGTTCATTCTCCTTTTAGTCGTGTCAAGTTTCAGTCGACTAAATGTCTGAGCATTTTAGTCTAGTTTTAGTCAAAGATTGTATTTAGCCAACATTACATTAAACCAGAGAAACTACTGAAAACATGGACATTAAACCAGAGAAACTACTGAAAACATGGACATTAAACCAGAGAAACTACTGAAAACATGGACATTAAACCAGAGAAACTACTGAAAACATGGACATTAAACCAGAGAAACTACTGAAAACATGGACATTAAACCAGAAAAACTACTGAAAACATGGACATTAAGGATCTTTGTTTGAACATTTAGTCGCGTTTTTGGTCAACGAAAATGAAGACACATTTTAGCAGAGTTTTTATTTTGTAATCTACATTTTAGTCTGGTTTTCATTCCTCTACGATATTGCATTATATATTTAATTATGGTTATTGTCACATGACCAGCATTTTTATTACGTCTCGTCTCGTTTTCCTCAGATGATAAAGGTTCATTGACGTCGATATTTAGTCATCATTTTCGTTGACGAAAGCAACTTTCCCCCTTTCCCCCCTGGCAGTGGAAGGGGGTGCAGACAGGAAGTAGAGGTTCTCCCGGTCGTGTCGGCGGCAGCACTGTTGACATCTGTCGTGGTTGGAGAGCTCAGTGCACAGGAAATGGGGTGTCACGGCGCGTGCTTGTTGGCCATTATCCTGGCATCCTAATGAAGTGTGTGGGCAGTTCGCAGGGGGGGGGGAGGGGGGGTCTCTAGATGGCATGTTGAGTGCACGCATGGGCAGAGGCAACACACACACACACACACACACACTCACACACAGAGACACACGCCATCCCTTCACCCATCTGCCCGAGTCGGCGAACTGCACCCAACGGGACGGAGGCTGGCCGCGGGCGCATGCGCCGCGCGGCGCCCTGCGACAGGCTGCGCGGGAGCCCATTAGGCAGCTTGTGTGATTGGAAACACACAGTGAACAAGTGTCCTCTCGGCGTGGTTTCCGGGCTGCGCCGGTGCGCCTCCATCAATACACCTGGCCCTAATGGTCTCGGCCCCCTTCGATCGATCGGCGTCTCCGACTCCTGAAGAGCTTTAGGTGCCCGTTTATCGACAGGGAAAGACTCCCCCGCAGCAACGCAGCTGCACAACGTTTCAGCTGCGAGACGTCCCCGATGGCACATAATCGTACATCAAAGTGGCAATTTATAGAAATCTACTCAGAGATGATGGTGTTTGTTATTTGAAAAGGTCAAAAGAGTTCATGTGCAGTATCTGTTGTAGTCTCTCCTCAGCCTTTATATCCACCTAGGATTCAAAGTTACCGATATAAGAAGGACTGATAATGATAATGACAATGAAGCCAAAATCGGAGTAATACTTTAAAGCAGCACTATGTAACTTTTCCAGCTAAATCTAATATTTCATCATCATCATTGTGATGGTACATCAACTTCCAACAGGTTTAATGAACCTCTGTCATGGTCTGAGGGGTCTGTATCTCCTTCACTGGCACTATGTAACTTTGAGGAGCATTGTAGGAACCCTTCCACACTAAAAAACTACACATTTTTACGGCTTTGACTGTTTTACGGCATACATCACTTCCCCCTCCTTCCCCATTCGTAGTCCAGACCAAAGCTGGGTGGGGCGTGGAGCGCAGAGCTCAGCAGAAGCTGGTATCATGGCCGAAGCAGCGGAAAAACCCAAGAAAATAAAAGTTTTATCGGAGGAGGCGATAAAAGAAAGCGGGAGAGTAACAAGCTAAATGCCCGGACAAGAATAAACATTGGCCCGGCGTTCACTCGCTACAAGCTCTTGTAGCCGTCGTCTTGGACAAGAGATGGTTGAAGGATGTAAAGAAGTTCATCCTTTTGTCAACACCTATAGTACGTTTACATGCATCAGTTCAATCGGGTTTCTGATCGTATAAGACATCGTTCGGACTTTTAAACTGCATGTGAACACCTGAACCCGATCTACTTCGGACCTATTTTGGACCGATGTCGGACATTTAGTAATCGGGTTGCAGCACCTAGATAACCCGTTCGCAGTCGGAATGTTAACGCCATGTATACGGGGGATCGGATATTGCAGTCTGCGCATGCTCGAGAATTTCCTCTGGGAAAACAAACGCACGCGACGGGCAAAGCCGGATTAAATAAATGGACTACACTAGGCAGACTGTGATTTTTGGGCCCCCCTCCATCGATGTTATTTATGAATTGAAATCTTAAACTTACCAAAGTTACTAATAAAAGTTCATTCACATTTTACAGTAGTTTATAGTCATAGTCAAGTTGGTTCTTTGTATTCCAAAATAAGTCATATGTTGTATATTAAACAGTCTATCAGACTATTTTTTGATTTATATTATCATCATCTCTTGCCTCAACGCGGGGCCCCACGGCTACTTGAGACCCGGTCGGATCGGTGATTTTTGTAACAAATTTATCAAACAAGCCTTTCAGAGAGGCATTAAACTCTTCCATTTTCTTTTGTTTTTTTCTTTTTTCATCCCCTGATGGAAATTTCCTAAATCTGTCTCGTTCTCTCGACATTGTGTGACAGTTTGTTCCACACTCCACCCGTCTGGATCAGAGCAGCTTGTGTCTGCGCTTGGTCTGATCAGTTGTATTGAACAACAGACACGCGCATCATTGCACATATATTTATTGATATGCACAGACTAGTACACATTTAGGTCTGTAATGGAATGTGACTGTTGATATTTATAAGGGAAAAAACGAAAAAAAAAACGAAAAAAAACCACAAAAAAAAGGCCCATAGCGCGAGGCCCCTTGGGGCGCGAGTGTGTATATATGCGTATATATATGTATGTATACTAAATATAGTAATAATGCACATTTGTATGCCTTAGGTTTTTACCGGCATGGTATCAACCATTAATATTTGTGCAGACAAAAAAAAAATATATTTTTTTTTTGTCCCTCTGTCTGGGCCCCTCCCCTGTCAATCGGGCCCTAGGCACATGCCTAATTTGCCTTTGCGTTAATCCGGCTCTGGCGACGGGGACAGGAGTTTTCCGGCAGTACGCACTGGTGCTCCAGGGAAATGTAGTGTTCTTTCTGGTAAAGCACTACCGCTTTTGTCCAAAGGAGCCGCCAAACTCAACAAAAGCTGAAAGTTACATTGTGCTGCTTTAAAGATACACCGTTCACAGATGCCTTTCTAGTTGTCCATTTCAATGAGCACACATCAGTAACACCCGCACTTCCCACAACTCCCTCTGTCTGTTCTGATTGATCCCCTACAACAGGCTGATGAGTCTCCGCCCACTAGTCCCTATCAAAACGGCTAGTAGACGGGGGTGGCGTTTTAAACCGTATCTGATCACATCTTTCAGGTTAATAGGTCATATTAATCAAGTAATGTATATACTTTTCTGAAAAGCTTTCAAATAGAATAAAAACTTCATGTTTTTGAGTGAATATCTGCTTTCCACATCCTCACCGCAGCATGATGGACTCTAATATCTTTAGAAGTATCTTCATTTTGGAAGTCCCTCAATTTCTATGTGGCTTAAGGATATGATGTATTTTCTGAAACCTGAAAAAATCAGGTACTCTATTCTTGGAAGTACTGAAAGGTTCTATCAAAGATGGCAATATTTCATATCTCATGTTTCAAACTTAAAAGCGTTACCCACTTAGAGGTGCCTGTTAGTGCTTGGCATTCATTCAGGTGTTTTCATATACTTTTTCTTTCCTTTTTGCAATTTTATTTATGTGTGGGTGTGTATTTGTATTATGGTGTTTAAGGTAATAGTTTAGTGCGCTGTTTTCTTTTTATTTATTTATTTTCTATTCTTTTCTTTGTGTAATTAATTCGTATCCTGCTATAATTTTATATCCATTTATTTTTATTTTCTTTTTATGTTTCTATGTTGGAGGGGTTAAAAAAAGAAAAAGGGGAAAAATCTTTGTGACTTGTAATTTTCTTTTAGTGATACTTGGTACACTACGGTCACTGTATGCAGTGATCTTTCTATTGTTTTTTCCTTCTAAATAGTTATAAAGATGTATGTACCATTGTTACTTTGGCTATTGATCTCAATAAAAAAAAGAAAAAAAAGAAGTACCTTCATTGTCCTTTCTAATGTCACTACTGATGTCTTTCCCTCCTCAGTTTCCAGGAGAAAAAAAGAAGGTGGAAACACCGCCAGGTCCACAAAACTGCACCTGATTGAATAGAAAAGGCCGGCGGAGGAGGAACCGAGCACGTGATCCACGAATTCACCATCTGATCCGTCTCTGAAAAATCACAGATGTAAAGACGAGCGCTTGTGTCTTTTTAAACGGTACTCGACAGCGACGCTCCGCACAAATGATCCCTCTTCAGGTAAAGAGTCTCTACTTACTTGTCTGCCCATAACTGTAATGGGTTAATGTGCTGAGTAAATGTAGCACTAAAGCCCTGAGTGCTTCATCAATACGTCCGACTGATGCGGGACAGAAGGGGGATTATCACGAGCGCCAGCTGCTAAGCTACTGAAACTGCACACAATCAATTAAGTCCTCTGTGCATCCTGTACTGTAGCTCCAGTCTGGTTCCTGACTGAACAGGACGTCACGGGCCTGTTCATTCATCCTGGATAAAAACCCCACGTTGAGGACGGTAATCGACAGGTTCACTTAGGAAAACTGGACCAAGTGGGACTGATAAGTGAAGGAACTTTTTTTTCTAATTTTCTCATTTATTTAAGAACAAATTTGTCCAAAAAATATTAGGTCAATGCTAAGTATCCCCTTATTGCGCTCATAGGATGTAAGACAGTAAGTTTCTACTCAGAAATCCCAGGATCTACATCATGGAGCCCCACAGGCCTCACTGAGGATGCTAAAGTCCACTACAGCACGGTGAGCAGACTGAACAAGTCCAGCTTGTTTGGATGAGTTGGTACTGTACCTCACCTGTCTGACAAGAAACATGGAAGCATGACTGATGTTCACAAAACTGCAGATGACCAGATGAGACAAAAGTGGAGTTGTTGGCCGAAATGTCCATCACCATGTTTGGCATCTCAGCAGAAATACCTGAAAACCACTGCCAACACGGTGGTGGAGGGATGATGGTTGGGGACTTGGACACCTGTCAGTCATTGAGTGGAACCTGAACTTCTAGAGACTCGGATGGAGCTCTGGCGGTTGGATGGAGTCTACGGGAGAACACCAGAAACCTGCACCTGGACCCCACCAGCCCCACCAACCCCACCAGCGCCTGCAGACACGGGAAGTACCAGTTAGCTGCATGAGCCAGCATGCTGTGATGGATGCTGCAGCCTCTGCAGGGGTCAGGGGTCGCAGCCCCCGCCTCCTCGCCGTGAAGGAGACGGATGAGGCCGGTCGCAGCGACCAGACACCTCCCTCGCTCCGCCTTGTTTTCTTTACTCTCACAGACACCTGATTGGCCCTCAGAGTAGCTCGGATTTGATAGCTCATGATTAAAGAACCGACCGACGACAACGCTGGTGCCATTACCGGTCAGGCTCGTTATTAACCAGGTATTAACCCCAGTAAAGTTGTTTTTATTACAAAGCACATCAGCCTTAAACACTGATCTGATGTACTTGAAGTTAATGGGAGGAGCTTTGCCTTTGATGTCAGTTTCAGTTGTCATCGATTATTCTTTAAACTATTTAACCGTTAGTTAAACTTCAGGCATGTCTTAGGGACATCAAGGACTGGATGTCCAGAAATGTCTTTCTTCTAAATTCAGATAAAACAGAGGTTATCATTCTTGGTCCAGAGCATCTTAGGAAGGGACTAGATGGTGTTGCGATGGCTTCCAGTGCAACCGTGAGAAACCTTGGTGTTGTTTTCGATCAGGATTTGTCGTTTAAACCATATGTTAATCAGGTTTGTAAAATAGCATTTTTTCCATCTCCGTAATATTGCAAAGATTAGGAAAATCCTCTCGCAGAGTGATGCAGAAAAAATAGTTCATGCGTTTGTATCTTCTAGACTAGATTACTGTAATGTGTTGTTAGCAGGATGTCCAAGTAATTTGCTGAATAGGCTCCAGCTGATCCAGAATGCAGCAGCACGAGTACTGACAGGAATTAGCAGGAGAGACCACGTCTCTCCAGTGTTAGCGTCGCTCCATTGGCTACCTGTAAAATTCAGAATCCAATTTAAAATGTTATTATTTGCATATAAAGCCCAAAACAGCTTAGCTCCGCATTATTTGCAAGACCTGATAGTGCCTTATGTTCCTGGCAGAGCTCTCCGCTCTCAGAGTGCAGGTTTACTCGTAGTTCCTAGAGTATCCAAATGTAGATTTGGAGGGCGGGCGTTCTGCTATCAGGCACCATTACTATGGAACCAACTTCCAATCTGGGTTAAGGAGGCTGACACCACCTCCACCTTTAAAACTAAACTTAAAACCTTTCTGTTTAGTAAAGCCTATAGTTAGTGTTTAGCAAACCTCTAGCTGGTGTTGGTAAATCTCTAGGTAGTGTAAACTTTAGTGAGTTAGAGTCAGTAGTCATAGTTGCAGCTATAGAACAAAACTATAATAGTTAGTCTCAAATATAGCTTGGTGGTAGATATGCTGCTATAGGCCTATGCTGCAGGGGGGCACCGAGATGATCCACTGGGCGGTGCCTCTCACCCTTCTTCTCCTCTCCTCTTCCCTTCCTCTCTTCTGTATTTCCATTTTTATTATAAGTATCTCATAGCCATCATTTTTGTCCATCGTTCTTGTAGTTTCTTGTGCTGGCCCCCCTTTTTTCTCTTTTGTGCATGTTTGCAGGCCGGAGCTTCGGGAGCTGCGTGCTGGCCAGCAGTCCCGGTCCCCCCCCATCCCCGGTCATCCCGTTGCTGCTTCCACCTGCCTGCTGTGTGCTGCTGACGTCCCCGACTCCCCCCAGTCTGGCCTTCGGCAGGAGGGTCCCCCCTTATGAGCCTGGTCCTGCTGATTGTTTATGTAATAATTGCTCAGGGGTTTATGTTCATGTTCTGGTCTCCGGAAAGCGTCTAGAGACAACATCTGTTGTATTAGACGCTATATAAATAAATGCCATTGTAATCCAGGTATTCTAGGAATCATTGCAGCCCTAAAGTCGTTACATGTTTTGGGCATTGTGTCAAACTGAATCCCAGAAGGGCCGGTGTCCTGCATGTTTTAGATGTTTCCCTGCTTTAAGACACCTGATTCTCATTAATCATCGTCACCAGCTTGTCATCAAAGTCTGGATAGTTCTGTTGATGACACAGTCACTTGTATCATGGTGCAATGAAGCAGGGAAACATCTAAAACCTGCAGGGACACCGGCCCTCGAGGCCTGGAGTCCCACACCCCTGAGCTAAAGGATAAGATAGAGAAAACGCCGGTGCTGTCAGACCTCACCTCTCAACGTTTCCCTGACAGTGACTAATGGCAGCTCGTCTGAGTGTGTCGAGCAGCAGCGGAGGGAAACAGAGCCCTTAATCTGCCCGTAATCAGAGCTGACAGTCACCTACAGCAAGGTGTGGCGCCACGCTGGGATACAGTCAGCCAAGCGCTCTGATCAGCACTCGCAAACTGCCAAGTCATTAATATTCATCGTCCTAAACGGGCTGGAGATCACAACGTAGGGGATGGTGCAGCTCGCCACCGCGGGCGCCCGCCGCGTACATCAAGGTAGTGCTCGGTAACCTGCGGCGGTCTAATTGAAGCAGGTGAGGGGAGCCAGGTCTTTATTGTTAATTACCTTCTCTGTAGAGCGTCTAGTACAGGGGTCGGCAACCCAAAATGTTGAAAGAGCCATATTGGACCAAAAACACAAAAAACAAATATGTCTGGAGCCACAAAAAATCTTGTATAAAAGTCTTGTATCAGCTTTAGAATGAAGGCAACACATGCTGCATGTTTCTATATTAGTTATAACTTCTGATGAATTGTTATGGAAAAGAAACCAGGCCAAGATGAGTCAAGCTGAGATGTACGGAAGAGTATTAGGGCCATGCAGGAGAAAAAATATTTGATTTTTTTTTTTATTGTGCACTTCGAGAAAAAAGTCAAAATGTCGAGAAAAAAGTCGAGATTAATGTTAAAATACAGTTTCGAGAAAAAAGTTGAAATGTTGAGAAAAAAGTCGAAATGTCGAGATTAATGTTGAAATACTGTTTCGAGAAAAAAGTCGAAATGTCGAGAAAAAAAAAAGTTGAAATTTCGCCTTTTTTCTCAACATTTCAACTTTTTTCTTGACATTTCGACTTTTTTCTTGAAGTGCATAATGAAAAAAAAATCTTCCTCCTCTAAAATATTATTTTAATTTTTCTCCTGCTTGGCCCTAATACTCTTCCGTAGAGATGAGTAGAACTGAGTAGGTACTAGTGGAAAAGTGCCATTAGTCACAGCCACTGGTACAGAACGTACCGGACCAATCACAGCGGGTAGGAGGTGGTCTGATTCGGCGGTACGGAGGTCGGCCCGGCTGTGCGGCTCAAGTATACTTTCTTTCTCCGTTCGCCAGGACTCGGGGAGTGACGATCACCTCCGTTTATCCAAACGTTGCAGTTGTGGAGAACTCCTTCCACCTTATCGTCCCTCGTAGAGAGGGTTTCTTTATCACAGACGTAGTCTGGGATAAAAATGTGCTGCCTCACCTTGCGTTCACCCAAAAGCAGTTTGATCTGATAGCAGCTGATAAACACACCGACTCTGTCCAGTCACTTTGCTGCCGCTTGGATTTATTTTCCCTCCCAGGAAGCAGCAAGTGCCGTCCGGACAATCATTCCAAGGGTGACAGCTCCGTCCGCACGGCCGCCGCCGCCTCGTAATCAGGAACGCTGTCGAGAAAACCGCCGGCGGCAGCGGCCGTGCGGACGGAGGGGGGGATGGATGGATCAGCGGCGTGGGCGGAGGGGAAAAGGGGAAAAGGCCTGCGCTCAGCAGCTTCCACAGTCCAAGATGTGAGGAGTGACCGGGTGATTTATCGCGGGGGGGAAACGGAGCCACGGAGCACAATATTCCACCTCGGCTGCAAACAATAATTCATAAGGATGTCGGCTCCTGATAGCAGCAGAAAATGATCGTAATAAATGTCACAACCGTGCAGGTAACTACTTTAAAAGCCATTAGAGGCCGTGGTGATGGAGGATAGCGGCCCCCACTCCCCGTACGGGAACACCGAGGACAGGAAAAATGAGAGGTGGATTTTATTGTGAGCTTACAGGAGCTCAAGGACCATCACAGATAAACCGGTTAGGCCGGTCATGATGGCCTCCGCGCGCCGCCACCGCGCTCTCGCAGCTCCACACCTTGCTGAAATTGACAGATATTA